>NW_026729330.1:0-96806 GCF_030272615.1 Cryptomeria japonica
AGAGCACAGACTCTTAGAGCGAGATGTCTCCATTTTTCTTTTATGCAAGGTGATTATTCTCAGAACCAGAGCACAAACTCTTAGAGCAAGATGTCACACTTTTTTACTATACATATACAGGTTGTAGCATGCTCGGGCATAGACTCCTATGAGGTGCTTCTAACCTCCCTTACACACACATGCACGAGGTTGAGTGGAACTAGCGGCATAAGTCTAGACTTTCTCACTCTCCTCCCTTACATGGATCACCTAGACAAACTCTAGGGGCTAGTTTTCCATGTCCTTTTCCCATGGATCACCTAGACAAGATCTAGGGGTGAGAAGTCCATGTTTTCTCTCTCACTATTCTTCTCATGGATCACCAATGTGTGTATTCATGCTTTTTTTCCTTTCTTTTCTTCTCTTTGCATTTTGTTTCCATTTACATCCTTCATCTTGTGTTAGAGAACTCTCAAATCCTTACACTCTTTGTTGTGTTGGAATTGATATTTAGTCCTCTTTCTTACCAAATGATTCTCCATTAGTTTTTTATCTCATATCAAATCTTCTTGTGAACATTTTTCAGCAATATTCTTTAACAATTCGAAGTGGTAAACATGATACCCTTTTTCAACTCACTAAAATTACCAAGCCGAAATAGGGGGGGGCATATAGCTACCCTCAAATTTTCATCACCTTCCTTAGTAAGCATTAGGTGATTTTGTGATCTAACATGTGTTTTGTAGGGTGCGGTTCCTAACTGTGTACTGTAGATACCACTAGGGGCTTCGTTCGACAGACTTATGGATATATCCTTTTTCAAATAATGTTTACTTTTCTGTACTTTAGCTTGCATATGCACGTAGTGTTCATATGACCACTAAAGTGGGGCCTAAATGTAGCATCATAAATTGTACACACTTGCTAGGGTGGTACAATTTCACACCTAGTTTAGCACCCACCTTGGCACATTTTGCATTTTGCACTGCATTTCCCCTTTAGCACTTAATTAATTAAATTAATTAGGTCTAAGGTTCTATTTTATCATCTCCCATATCATAAAGTCGGGCCCTTTTCATTAAAGTGTGCCCCTTTCATTTTATTCTTCCAATACATCATTTAATCTAAAACCCTAATTAGGTCCTATTTTAAACTTTAAGGCTTGATTTTGGGGGTCAAAACATCTCGAAATCACCTATAACTTCGGGATTCGCTCTAAAATCATCATATCCGACGACCCTGAAAATTTGGTGAAAAGTTGTCAGGACCATGGCGCCCGAAGTGCACACGGTCCCGGACACTTTTCTCAAAATTTTAGGAGCATGATCCAATCATAAAATAAAGCTTAACCCCAAGAAATTGGTGGGAGATTCAATCTCTAGGTCGGCCAAAAGTTGAAATTAAGACCTAGGGTTTCATATATAAGATCTCTCTTTCTTCATTTGAAAGGATCCAAAGTTTTGGTTTAAAAGGACCTTCTATGCAGCGAAAGAGCAGATCTTTGAAGACTTCAACAACATTCAACATCCACCCATCAAGCATTCATCAATTTCATTCATCCATTTAGGGCTTTGAAGACATTGAAGAGCAATAAGGGATCACCAACTGAAGATTGGCTTGTACCCCTCCCTTGGGGTTGGGTATGATTTCATGTTGTTTTCATGTCTTTGCATAAGCCTCATTATATTATTTGTATTCATGCTTTAGATCACTTTGCATCTTGATTTGGAGCATTTACATTATCATTTACAAGCAATTAGGGTTTACTTTCTAGGTTTCTCTAGTTTGCTTACTTGCATTTTAGGATCTTGCACACACACTACTTTTACAATACAACTTGGCTATTCGTGGAGGTGGAAATCACCAAAGCGGGGGTTTGACTAAGGCAAAACCCTATATAGCCACCTGCAACCCTTTTCAGATATAAGTGCAGATTTCTGAATTTGGACGACACCACAAGTTGCAGATCTGACGGGAGCAAACTGAGACGGGACAACACACCAAATTGTAGAGAAGAAACCCAGGACAGGGGCGTGGGGCACCCTGGTCCTGGCAGGACAGGGGTGTGGGGTGCCCTGGTTCTACCAGGACGGGGGTGCTAGGCGCCCTGGTCCTTCTGTTAGACAGCAAGTTTCAGATAGCTTTTCAGGTTGCCAAACAGCAGTTTCAGGAGCAGAATCAGGACAGTGGCACCCGCGCCCCTGTCCCAAACATTTTCACTCAAATTTTAACTCCAGGTACACATCTGCATTCTTATCTTGTCCTTGTGTTTATAGCTTTCCATTGTGTAATCTCAATTCTGCAATCTCGTTATTAGTTCATACTTGCACTTTGGGGTTAGGAATTGAACTTGCATCAGTCTATCTTTCAATTACAACAAAGGAATAGAAACCCTAATAGGTAGCCCGTGGCTCTCTCTTCCACAAAAAGAAGTAGCCAATTGTGTGATACCTCTAGGCTCTTTCGTATTCCACAATGTGTGTCAAAAGGTAGGATTAGGGTATGTTAGCCTAGTCTTGCTTTTTCCCCTACATAATACTATACTATGTTACTGAGCAAAGAACCTAGTCAGTAAACCCTAAGGAACCTAGTCGGTAAACCCTAAGGTTATCACTATCAGTTAATGAAGGCGGTATGTCTACCGAGTGAAGTTTAGTATTTACCGAGTTTCAACTGAGTAATAAGAGAATGCATTGAATGAATAAAAGCATTATTTAATGAAGGAAGCTGATGAGCTAGCTATGATTAAATGATTGGTATGTTGTGAATCAAGTTTGTTAAAGAATCTATGGCAAAGGAAAATCGACAGGAAGATCTACAGCTCAGATTGAACCGCAATTCCCTAGCACAAGTTCCAAGAAATGTATGCAAGTTCCAAGGTGGGGTAAAATGTTTTCAAATTGAAGGATACATTGAACCTAGTCAAAGTTTGAAGATCTGATGGCTATGGTTGATCATGGGAAATGTGATCAAGGAGATTAAGTGGTTGGTGAATTGTTTATAAATAAGGAACTGTTGATAAACAATGCATGCAGGCAAGTGTATGCACAGGGATGCTACATAGTGATTACCGAGCATAAAAGCTTGAAGACTTGTTTGAATAATAGAGTATAGAGCCCAATAGATGGACATGATAAGTCCTATATTGTATTGAGAAAATAAGAATCTGCTTTAGCATTTTAGGAGTGAAGTTGCAGATAGATTTTTATTACTATTATTTTGTAAAGTGACAAAAAATCTCTTAACCGAGTGGACTTAACAATCTTATTTGTAAAACCCTCTAGCAAGGTGACATTCTGATTGAGTGTTTGAGATCCTTTAACAAGGTCACTTCTAACAAGGTGAAGATCCTAACAGATCTGAGGAAAATCCCTTAACTGGGTCACATCTAGCAATGTGTTTGTAATCTTTAACAAGATTTGCTTTTAACCGAGCATTCTCTAGAAGAGTATGTTTCTTAGTGGGTCTGAAATCCGATAGTGGTTTTTCCCTATTTGGGTTTCCACGTTGAATCTGGTGTTATAGTGTTATGATGTTTATATGCTTTTGAGTTTGCATGTTTAGCAGTTTTGGTTATATTACTGAAGTATATGTTACCGAGGTTGAATCTGATGTTTTTATGGAAGATTAAGTTTGTATGATTCACCCCCCCTCTCATCTTATTAGCTTGGAATCTGTACTTAACATTAAGTATCAAAACTATCAATTGGTATCAGAGCTTTGGACTCCGAAAGAAAAAGTTTAAAGGTACATAAGGAAAAGATCCAAAGATGTATAAGAGGGATGCACCAAAGCTGAACAAGTCAAGTTTCTCTACATGGCAGAAAAGGATGAAGCTGCACCTATTAGGAGTTGGAGAATATGTTGTATATTATCTAGAGAATGATTTCATTACACTGAGTACCTATCCATTGACAATGGAAGAGATAAAGGCAAAGTAAGAACATATTCAAGCAATGATTGAAATAACATCTGCATTGACCGATTCAGAATTTAATGATCCAGAAGGCTGCAATGATGCAAAGGCAATGTGGGATAAGCTCATATCTGTGTATGGTGGAGATCAACATGTTCAAAGAGAAAAAGTGGATAGTCTAAGAGGACAACTTGAATCTATGAGGATGAATGAAGGTGAGAACATAATCCAGTACAGTACAAGACTAAAGGAGATTGTCAATCAAATCAAAGGAGCAAGTGGAACTATTTAAGAAAAGGATATAACAAGTAAGTTGTTAAGAACCCTTCTACCAACTTATGCAATCCGAGTCTCTGCAATCAATGAATTGAGGTTTGTACCCAATATGCTAGTTTCTTTAGATGCTACTATTGGTAAGCTACATGCTTTTGAGTTAAGTCACTTTGATAACAGTGGGTCATCGGTAAATAAAGTTGAATCTGCATTTAGTTCTTTTCATATTGGTGAATCTGATTATTACAATGATAGAATGAGTAAGTACACTAAAGGGGATCATAGTGGAGCAAGTGAAAGATTTCACAAGAACATGGAGGAAGTACAGAAATAGTATGAGGAAATCAGAAAGCAAGAAAAGTTTGAAGCACTTTTAGCCAGAAGGTTACCTAGAGGCAAAGGTAAGTATAAAGGAAAACTACCTTTGAAATGTTTCAATTATGATAAGATAGGACATATGGCTTCTAACTGTCCTGACAAAGATTCTACTAAGAAGAGAGATTACCAAGATGATAGACAAAATGATAATCATTACAGAGGACACCGAGACTTCAGAAGAAGAGATAGAAAGTCATGCTTAATAGCCGATGAGGAACACAATGATGATAAATCAGATGAAATTGATACAGAGGAAGTAGTTTATGTGGCTATCAAAGATGGATCAAATGAAGAAAGGTATGAAGAAAAATCCCTAATATCTCACATAAATACCAATGATTCATGGATCATAGATAGTGGATGCTCATATCACATGGCAGGTGATAAACATAAGTTTTTTATGTTAGAAGACTATGATGGAGGCTATGTAAGATTTGGTAATGATGCCCCATGTCTGGTAAAAGGTAAACGATCCATAACACATCTTGACAATGCAAGATGCAATGATGTTTATTGGGTTGAAGGTTTGAAATACAATTTGTTGAGTGTAGCATAGCTAAACAATACAGGATACCGAATAGAATTTTAGAAAGGAATTGTCAAAGTTCATGACAAGCATGGAAAGTTAGCTGCTACCGGGACACAAAAAAAAGGTAACACATTTCACCTTGACTCAACTTGGAATAAATGTCTCTATGCAAAGATAGATGATACCTGGTTATGGCATAAAAGGTTTTGTCATGTAAATTTTGATAATCTGATCAAAATAAGTAAGAAGCACTGAGTAAGAGGTCTATTAAGTCTTGAAAAACCTGAGAATGCTATGTGTCGAGGATGCGAGATGGGTAAAATGACAAGATCAAGCTTTACAAGTAAGTCCTACACTTCTAAGGGTAATATTATTTGTGGATGATTACTCAAGGATGATGTCAGTTATATTTTTTTTTAAAAAATCAGAAGCTTTTCAATTGTTTAAATGGTACAAGGCAATAGTTGAAAATGAAACAGGAAGACAACTGAAATGTTTTAGATCAGATAGAGCAGGAGAGTTCACGTCTGATGAGTTCAACTTATTCTGCAATGATCATGGTATAAAAAGACAAGTCTCTGCACTGAGAACTCCACAACAAAATGGAATTACTGAGAGAAGAAATAGATCTATTGTGGATTGTGCAAGAACCCCGATGATTGAAAAGAAAGTACCACAAACATTTTGGAGAGAAGCAATAAGCACAGTAGTTTACACCCTGAACCGAGTACAACTAAAGAAAGGAACTTTGAAGACACCTTATGAAATATGGTATGACAAGAAACCTAATGTAAGTTATTTCAAAATCTTTGGAAGTAGATGCTATGTACACAAAGATGATAGAAATGGCAAGTTTGATCAGAAAAGTGAAGAAGGAACATTTCTTAGTTATTCTTCTAGAAGTAAAGCATTTAAATGTCTAATCAAATCATCTAACAAAATAGTAGAAAGTGCAAATGTGAAAATTGATGAATTTGCAGAAAGAAATGATGAAGGAAATTCCAAGGAACTAGAAGATTATGATGAATTTGTCTATGTTCAACTGACAAGTCTTACCGAGAAAACTGCAAAAGGAAATGAAAAGAATATCCAGTTACCAAGTGATGAAGAAGATCATACGGAGCCTACCAAACCTATATTAGCTAAGTATGTTAGAAGACATCATGCATCAAGTCAAATTATAGGAGATAAGGATGATCCAGTGATGACAAGGAACAAACTAAGACAGAACACATGTCTGATATCTGAATTTGAACTGAGAATAGTGAAAGAGGCATTTAACAATGAAGACTAGATAAATACTATGACAGAAGAGATTGATCAAATCAAGAAGAATGACACATGGACACTATTCCCAAGACCGAAGGATAAAAATGTAATTGGTACAAAGTGGATTTTCAGAAACAAGCTGAATGAAAAAGGTGAGGTCATTCAAAATAAAGCTAGACTAGTCTGCAAAGGTTATGCCTAAGAAGAAGGAATTGATTATGGTGAGAGTTTTGCACCTGTGGAAAGACTTGAAGGAGTAAGAACAATGTTGGCTTACGCTACTTAAAAGAATTTCAAGGTATATCAAATGGATGTCAAATTTGCATTTCTGAATGGTATATTAGAAGAAGAAGTTTTTATTGAACAACCTGAAGGATTTGTTGAAGACAAGAATAAAGATCAGGTATGTAAATTGAACAAAGCTTTATATGGATTGAAACAAGCACCTAGAGCATGGTATGAAAGATTGTACTCTTATTTGATCAGAATTGGTTTTATAAGAACAAATGAAAATAGTAACATGTACATGAAGAATGATGAAAATGGAATACTGGTCTCAGCCATATTTGTTGATGATATTATCTTTTGTGGAAATGACTCTCTATGTAAGAACTTTGGAAATGAAATGAGAAAAGAATTTGAGATGTCATTAATTGGTGAGATAAAATATTTTATAGGTTTACAGATACTATGAATGAAAAATGAGATTTTCATTACTCAATCCAAGTACATAAAGGAAATCTTGAAGAAATTTGGAATGGAGGATTCAAAACTAGTAAGTACTCCTATGATTACAAACTGTAAACTATCAAAGAATGATGAATCTACATCTATTAATGAGACACTTTACTGATCCATGATTGGAAAGCTGCAATATGTTGTTCACAACAGGCCAGACATAGCACATGCAGTATGTATAGTTGCAAGATTCTCTGCATATCCTAAGGAAACACACATGACATCAATCAAGAGAATTTTCAGATACTTAAAAGGCACTGAGGATTATGGCTTAGTATATCAAAAAGGAAATGACTTTGATTTAAAATTTTATAATGATGCTGATTGGGCAGGCAACATTGATGACAAGAAAAGCGCGAGTGGAGGAACTTTCCTTTTAGGAGAAAGACTAGTGAGTTGGCTTAGCAAGAAACAAGGATGTGTTTCACAGTCAACAGCAGAAGCTGAATACGTTGCTACAGCATTGAATTGTACCAGCATAGCATGGATCAAACAATTGTTGGAAGGTATAAATGAGAAAGTTACCGAGCTAGTAACTATATTCTGTGACAATACTAGTGCCATTAACATTTCAAAGAATCCTGTTATGCACTCTAAGACAAAGCACATCTCTATCAAATATCATTATCTTAGAGAAGAAGCTCAAGAGAAGAAAGTGGTGTTGGATTATGTTAGCACAAAGGAACAAATAGCAGATATCTTCACCAAGCCACTACCAAGGTACACTTTTGAGTATCTCAGAAGTAAGTTAGGGGTCCTACCCCTATCTTCCATTCACTGGCTGAGTTCGGTGAAAGCATCAATTCGATGACTCTAGAGAATATGTTTTAGGACTTGATGCTGATTTACACACTTTAGGATGTTTTCTAAAGGTGTGCAGGAAATAATACAGAGAATAGGAATTGAAGACAAAATGCTCTGACCAAGACTAAGTTGACACATAATAGCAAGAATTCACTTCTGAGCGAAAGAAATTATGTTTTAGTTCTTTACTTTTTGGCATTGTTGTCAAAGGGGGAGAAGACTAAAGAAAAGAGGAGAAGACTAATGTATGGGGGAGAATTCTGATGATAGGGGGAGAGCATTTCAGAATCTCACAGCAATCCGAATCAATTAGGTCAAATCAATTGGTTTTTCCACCAATGCCAAAGGGGGAGATTGTTGGCATTTGGCATTATAACAGACAAGGGGGAGATTGTTGGCATTTTGCATTATAACAGACAAGGAGAGATTGTTGGCATTTCAATAAGGATATTGAGAAGGTTGTTGATGAATATGGATATAACTAATTAAGGATGTTTACCGTCTTAATATTATTATTTTGTCATTGATGTCAAGAAATTGATTTTCTAATTCAGTATGATTTTGCCATATCTTGAGAAGTATGATTTGATGAGTATAAAGATGTCGGTAAAAGACACAGAAAGAATATGATGAATAAGGGGAGGAATAAGTTACTCAATGGGAAACTATTACTGAGTTAGACAATGATGAGATCATGATGTTTAGATTGTTTTGATATCATACATATGTTATTGATTGTAAGGTTAATACTATACTATGTTACTGAGCAAAGAACCTAGTCAGTAAACCCTAAGGAACCTAGTCGGTAAACCCTAAGGTTATTGCTATTGGTTAATGAAGGTGGTATGTCTACCAAGTGAAGTTTAGTATTTAGTGAGTTGCAATTGAGTAATAACAAAATGCATTGAATGAATAAAAGCATTATTTAATGAAGGAAGCTGATGAGCTGGCTATGATTAAATGATTGGTATGCCATGAATGAAGTTTGTTAAAGAATCTATAGCAAAGGAAAATCGGCAGGAAGATCTACGACTCAGATTGAACCGCAATACCCTAGCACAAGTTCCAAGAAATGTATGCAAGTTCCAAGGTGGGGTAAAAGATTTTCAGATCAAAGGATACATTGAACCTGGTCAAAGTTTGAAGATCTAATGGCTATGATTGATCATGGGAAATGTGATCAAGGAGATTAAGTGGTTGGCGAATTGTTTATAAATAAGGAACTGTTGATAAACACTGCATTTGGGCAAGTGTATGCACAGGGATGCTACATAGTGATTACCGAGCATAGAAGCTTGAACACCTGTTTGAATAATAGAGTATAGAGCCCAGTAAATGGACAAGATAAGTCCTATATTGTATTGAGCAAATAAGAATATGCTTTAGCATTTTAGATGTGAAGTTGCAGATAGATTTTTATTACTGTTATTTTGTAAAGTGATAGAAAATCTCTTAACCGAGTGGACTTAACAGTCTTATTTGTAAAATCCTCTAGCAAGGTGACATTCTGATTGAGTGTTTGAAATCCTTTAACAAGGTCACTTCTAGCAAGGTGAAGATCCTAACATATCTGAGGGAAATCCCTTAGCCGGGTCACATCTAGCAATGTGTTTGTAATCTTTAACAGGATTTTCTTTTAACTGAGCATACTCTAGAAGATTATATTTCTTAGTGGGTCCGAAATCCCACAGTGGTTTTTCCCTATTTGGGTTTCCACGTTAAATTTGGTGTTATGAGTGTTATGATGTTTATATGCTTTTGAGTTTGCATGTTTAGCTGTTTTGGTTATATTACTGAAGTATATGTTACTGAGGTTGAATCTGATGTTTTTATGGAAGATTAAGTTTGTATGATTCACCCCCCTGTCTCATCTTATTAGCTTGGCATCTGTACTTAACATTAAGTATCAGAACTATCAATTCTAAGTCAAAATTAATTTTAGTCAAACATATGGTCTATAGAGATTCATTATAGTTATCTTATATATGGGCCACAACTTTTCCAATTGGAATTGTCTACTAAATGTATAATTTATACCACGTTAGGTCTAATTACCAATTTTTATTTTTGTCTGAAAAACTCGATGTTTCATAAACTATCTTATAAATAAGTTTTTTTTTTAAATGTAAAAATACCCTTTTATAGATCTATAAGTGAATTTTCCAAAATATATCTTTTAATATATTTTAATTATTTTTAATATTTTATTTTTAATTTTTATTGAAAGTAGGTCATCAACACTAAAATATAAGACTAATTGAATAGAAGTTATTCCAGATTATAAATAAGAGAAAGATGTTTTATAAGTTGTAGATGAAGAAGAGACAAATGTTTAAGATGCTTGAAGGAAATTTGTAGAAGTCAGTAAGAAAGAAAACTATTATCTCTTATCCCATGTGGAACCAAAGTCTTATGCAAAAGCAATCAAATATGAAAGTTAGACAAAGGAAATGGAAGAGGAACTGAGTCAGATTGACAAGAATAAGACATGGGAACTAGTACTTATAGACTAGTGGAGAAAAATGTGATAGGAACTCAATCCAGGTGTTCCAGAATATGTTGAATGAGGATAGACAAGTTACAAGGAACAAGGAAGGATAAGTATATAAAGGTCACTCACAAGTAGAAGGTATAGATTTTTACTAAACATTTGTTCTAGTAGCTAGGATGTAAGCTAGGTGTAGATTTTGACTAAATTTTTTTAAGATGTATCAGATGGATGCCAATTTAACTTTTGTAAATGGAGAGCTTGAAGAAGTTTATATTGAATAGCTAGATGGGTTTAAGTTGTTATAATTTCTAGATATAGTTGATAGATTAAAGAATGATTTATGTGGACTTAAGAGATCCCCCAGGGTTCGATATGCTAGGTTGGATAAGTACTTGTTGCAGCAAAATTTTAGAAAATGTAATACGAACATCAATCTTTATTTCAAATTTGAAGGTGATAAGTAGCTGATTGTTGTTGTGTATATTGATGATATTATGTTTGGAGGTTATGATAATATGTGTAAGGTATTCTCTCAAGAAATGAAAAATAAATGAGAAATGTCTATGATTGGTGAGTTATCTTTCTTTCTTGGTTTGCAATTTACTCAATTAGAAAATATATTTTTTATCTCTTAGGCCGAGTATGCTAATGAAATGTTAAATAATTTTGGATGGAGAATAGAAAACTCATTGCAATCCTGTAATATCCCCTGTCCCTTTTGAGGATTGAAAACAAGGAGATATTTTCTATTTAGGACTATGTGTTTTTGTTGTCAACTAATATTTGTGTGCTATGCAAACTGTTTCCTTAGTTGTCTCTCAGTTTGTTTGTAAAATTCACCACACAAGCAATTTATTTATGAAAGAACAATGATAAATGAACTTAGTATGCATCTACTATTGAAATAGGTAAAATCAGACTTCTGTCATTATGTCAAATAAATGGCATGCATCTTTAGACAAGTACATATGGGTGCAAGATACATTCAATGCCAACTTTATATAGCCACTATTGATTAAATGTCCTTCACAATGCAGGTCAATAAACCCTTCTCAACAATTCAATACTAAAGGGCATTTATCTATGACTTTCAACTATTTTGAAGATATATCTTAGATCTATTTCATGACATAGGAAATGAGAGGATGATTAAGAACCTAGTACCAAGATGAGGTGGAGAAGGACTGAAGCAGAAAGCAATAGCCAATGTCCAAAAGTGCCCAATTAGATAGTCCTCTGAAAACCATCCATGCTGCTAAAATATTCAGACTGAGATCTCCGAAGATGGTAGCCGAATCTTCCATGATTATGCCAAGAATTGAAGCCAAAAGTGCAGGAGTAAATCACCTTGCTATATATGGAATTTGGAAGACAGGGACCAAGGAAATGTGACACATCGAACCATCTAGGGGGCCGCCCTATGATTGTGATGCATGGACTAAAAACTCAATGTTTGTCCATCGATTCTTCTTCCATTTAATGCTAAAATGATCGCCCTTCTCCTTCATCAAGATCGTTGAGCTCCAATATGTCCTTCGAAGCTCCCATGAGGAAATAGTGACAAAATCGTGGACTTGGCTAGACTGATGCAAAACCTACTAACCACTAATATGAATTTGATTGGTGGCCAAATTTCCTCCAAATTACTTCTAGAAGGATCACCTAACCCCGTTCTTCAATTCACCTTTAATATGAGTGAAGTTCGAAGTCTCCTTGGATGGTAATGAGAAAAATCAATGGGTAAAGGTACAACAACACTATTCTTTTTGGACTTGGCAATGGTGAATTCTGCCAACTATACACCTCCCAAAACCTTCCTAAATAAATCGATCTCTCTCCTTGAAATACTTTGATCAATTATGATAACCAAATAGCCATTTTCTGAAAATTCTTCGAGATAACCATGATGGCAGCAACAAATCCTCAATTAGATCAAATTGGAAGACTAATATGTATCCCAACCCTAATGCAGCCCCTCGAAAGGTCTTTCACTCCCTCAGTTATGCTTGCCAATGGGAATTTTGATTCCCAAAGACCCTTAGTCTGCAAACACCACTTGGTTCTACAAAACTAATTCAATCAACAATTCATAATCCAAGTCTTCTTTCCTTCTCTTACCCTCTTCTATTTAACCTTTTCCATAACTCGTCATGAAACACCTTCTAGAAGGGGGTAGGTACACTTTATTTATTTTTTATTAAGTGACTATTAATTATTATTTTATTTTTATGCTTTAGTCATTTTTAATTAAAATAATTAAATTTAAAGTCACTTTTTCATAAATAATTTACTTTGATGACTTTATAAGAAATTAATTTAATTAATTTCTTCTTCTAATGCCTATTAGCCTAAAGGCTAAAATTGGGGACATTACAAATCTGCCCCTCCTGAAATTGGTTGACCCCAAGCAATCTCTAGTGCTCAATCTCAATATTCTGAAGAATATCACCTCCTGGATCCCAATGAAATACTAAGTAATGTCCCTGTGATCACTACACATCTCCAGCATCATCAACTGAATCCACATAATCAAATCATATGCTGCAATAGAATTAATCTCATAAGGATCAAACAAATCATGTAGTGGATCCCACTTGCCCTTAAACTCAACTAGAGAGAAGCCATCATTCTTCTCATGTAACCCCCAAATGTGTCTTGCAATATCCCCAATTTCATCCTTTAGGTTGATAGGCGTTATAAGGAGAAATTAATTAAATTAATTTCTTATAAAGTCATTAAAATAAATTATTTATTAAAAAGTGACTTTATATTTAATTAATTTAATTAAAGTAACTAAAGTATAAAAATAAAATAGTAATTAATAGTCACTTAATAAAAATAAATAAAGTGTACCTAACCCCTTCTAGAAGGTGTCTTATGACGGGTTATGGAAAAGGTTAAATAGAAGAGGGTAAGAGAAGGAAAGTAGGCTTGGATTAGGAATTGTTGATTGAATTGGTTTTGTAGAACCAAGTGGTGTCTGCAGACTAAGGGTCTTTGGGAATGAAAACTCCTATTGGCAAGAATAACTAAGGGAGTGAAAGACCTTCCAAGGGGTTGCATTAGGGGTGGGAGACATATCAATCTTTCAATTTGAGCTTATTGAGGATTTATTGCGGCCATCATGGTTATCTTGAAGAATTTTTAGAAAATGGCAATTTGGTTATCAAAATTGATCAAAGTATTTCAAGGAGAGAGATCGATTTATTTAGGAAGGTTTTGGGAGGTGTATAGTTGGCAGAATTCACCATTCCCAAGTCTGAAATTAATAGTGTTGTTGTACCTTTACCCATTGATTTTTCTCATTACCATCCAAGGAAACTCTGAACTTCACTCATATTAGAGGTAAATTAAAGAACAAGGTTGGGCGATCCTTCTAGAAGTAATTTAGAGGAATTTTGGCCACCACTCAGATTCATATCAGTACTTATCAAGATTCGCATCAGTCTACCCAAGTCCACAATTTTGTCACTATTTCCTCATGGGAGCTTCAAAGGACACATTGGAGCTCAACGATCTTGATGAAGGAGAAGGGAAATCATTTTAGGATCAATTGGAAGAACAATTGATGGTCAAATATTGAGTTTTTAGTCCATGCATCAAAGTCACAGGGCATCCCCCTACATGGTTCGATGTGTCACATTGTTTTGGTCCTTGTCTTCCAAATTCCACACATCGCAAGGCAATTTACTCCTACACTTTTGGAATCAATTCTTGGCATAATCGTGGAAGATTAGGCTACCATCTTCGAAGATCTCAGTCTGAATATTCTAGCAACAGGGATGATTTTCAGAGGATAATCTGATTGGGCACTTTTGGACATCGGATATTGCTTTCTTCTTTAGTCCTTACCTCGTCTTGTTACTAGGTTCTTGATCATCCTCTCATTTCCTATGTCATGAAATAGTTCTGAGATATGTCTTCAGAATAGCTGAAAGTGATAGATAAATGCCCTTTAGTCTTGAGTTGTTGATAAGGGTCTATTAACCTACATTTTGAAGGACATTTAATCAATAGTGGTTATAGAAAGGTGGCATTGAATGTATCTTGCACCCATATGTACTTGTCTTAAGATACATGCCTTTTATTTTACATAATGACAACAGTCTAATTTTTGTACCTATTTCAATAGTAGATGCATACTGAGTTTATTTATCATTGTTGTTTCATAAATCAATTGCTTGTGTGATGAATTTTACAAACAAACTGAGAGAAAACTAAGACAACAATCCTCATAACACACAAATACTAGCTGACAGCAAAAACACACAGTCCTAAACAACAAATATCTCCTTCTTTTCAATCCTCAAAAGGGACAAGGGATATTAAAGTGGTATCAGAGCCAAGATCCTGCCATCCTGTACATTGATGAGTGATACAGAAACCAAATACTACAACAAGGAACAAAGAAGACAACCATTCCAAATTCCACAAGTTCCTAAAGCTGACACCTTATCTAAAGCATTAAGAGAGACAAAGAAAAGATGGCCAAAGAAGAGAAAGATGGGAGCATGGAGCGAAATTTTGACACTCTAATTGATATGGGCATAAATGCTTGGTAGAATGAATCAATAGGCTGAAGAAACTAGAACAAATAACTCAGGTGAAGACATTAGAGGTGGTGCCATAATGAAGTGGATAGAACAAGAGACAGATCAGGAGATAGGGCTACTACCCGACATGATGCTTACACTAGAGGATCAACCTCTATAACTCTATTTCCTACCTTCACTCCTCATGAAGAAAAACATCAGGAAACTATTTTTCCTTATGCAGATGAGGCGCGAGAGGCATATCTTGAGTACAGTACTTTACCTCCTGACTTGAGAGAGATGTGGTTCTTTGATCAGTTCATGAATAAAAGGGGTAGAAGAAGTGGAGGAAGGAATGACTACCACACTCCGACATGAAATGACTATCAATATTCTCTTGGAAAAATAACCATGCCTTACTATGATGGGAGTAACAAATGCACAACAAGGTCATGGGTACAAAATCTTGATAACTATTTGTCATTACATCCTATGTTGAAGAGGATGCTATTATATTTGGTACCTTACACTTGGAGCGTGCTGCTCATGAGTGGTGGTATCATGGATTGAGCACACTTGGACATATATAGATCACTATCTATGCAAATTTTATAGATAGATTGAGAGAGATATTTAATTGCAAAGATCCAGACATGTACTGCAGAGATCTAGAACAGTTGAAGCAAGTTGGTAACCTGGAGACTTACATTGGTGAGTTTCAAATATTGTCAATTATGGTGCCCAGCATTAGCGAAATGAGGTTGGTGTTCTTTTTCATGGAAGGACTCACAGAGCCACACAGAGGTTGGTTGAAATCCTTTGATCCACCTACTCTTTAGGAAGCCAAGAAGAAAGCATGAAGCATGGAGTTCGCAGCACCTAGGACCAAGATTTTTTACAAGGAAACTCCTCCTACTACTAGTCAAGAGAGCCCTCAACAAAATGTTGATAAGAAGAAGAAGAAACCAGCAGCAGTGGTAGATGAGGAGACACGAGAGGAGGTGAGGAAGAAGAAACTTTGTTTTTGGTGAAAGGAGCCTTATACTAGAGAGCATGATTGTCCCTTGAGACCAAAAGGGAAGGAAAATCGAGCTATGTGGGTACACTATGATAAACTCAATTCTGAAAATTTAGACTAGCAGGATGAGAATGTTACTATGGAGATTGAGCTAGATGGAAACGTATCTCCTCTAACCATTTTTGCTGATGAACAAGGAGAGATTACCTTCTGCTTCAGAGGATCAGTTAATGAGCAATGTTGTATATCTTTTCTTGACATTGGAGATACGTGGAATTTCATTGATGAAGGATTTGTAGCTCGATGCAGGTTGTAGGTAGAGGACTTCAAAGGATTTAGAGTAATGATTGATGAATGGATACACTCTCATGTGCACCAAAAATATAAGTGGTATTCCTTTGTTAATGAATGACTATGAATTACATATAGATTTCTATGTGTTCAACATGGGAGCAACAGATGTGGTCTTGGGAATGAAATGGCTCCAAGACATTGAAAAGTTATCCTCAATGTACGTAAGTTGGAGATGAAGTTCAAATCAAATAATAGAGAATATATGTTCAGGGGAATTTTTGATTGCAACCTACACGCAATCTCTACATTTAGAGGAGACAACAAGAAAGATGAACAATAGAAAGAACTTATGTTGGTGGATAATCCTTTGTTTGAGGTTGATGCTTCTTAGATTATGAGATCCATTCTATGATTTGGATCATCCTGATAGTGATGATTGTACCTCAAAGATTCATGCAGGTTTCATGGTAGATAATTCACATGTTTATATAGTGAGGAGTCTTCATAGTTACACATTTGATCCTCACGTTGTTGATTTTCTTCAGAGACATATTTTGGGGGTACATGAGAAGAATGATGGCTTCTCTCCGGTTGAGTTTAAGGGAAAGAGGGATTCACTACATGATTTGATTGATCCTTATGACATTCATTCTATTGAAGCATATGATTTGATAATGTGGATTTAGTTGATGATGCAGGAGATGTGTAGTGATCCCAGGGACATTACTCTATATTTCATTTGGGATTCAAGACATGATATTCTTCAGAACGTTGAGATTGAGCAGTACAGATTGCTTGGGGTTAAGAAATTTTAGGTGGGGTGGATTTGTAATGTCCCTAATTTTAGCCTTTAGGATAATAGGCGTTATAAGGAGAAATTAATTAAATTGATTTCTTATAAAGTCATTAAAATAAATTATTTATTAAAAAGTGACTTTATATTTAATTAATATAATTAAAAGTGACTAAAGTATAAAAATAAAATAATAATTAATAGTCACTTAATAAAACTAAATAAAGTGTGAAGAAATATAAATCTATGATTGTTGGATTATTGTATTTGATAGCTTTTAGATTGGACATTATGTAGGATGTCTATCTAGTTGTGAGATTTCAAGATAATCCAAAGAAATCAAATGATCAATAAATAAAGAAAATATAAATATTTGAAGAGTACTCTAGATTATGGTTTGTGTTATAAAAACAATGGTGACTTCATGTTAAAGGCATATATTTATGTTGACTAAGATAGATGTGTAAATGGTAGGAGAAGCACAAGCGGACATGCACTTTTCTTGGTAGATAGGTTGTTGTCTTGGTTAATTAATAAATAGGATTTAGTTTCATTATCTACTATAGAGGTAGAATATATTGTATCAACATCTTGTTGTACTCGAGCTTTGTGGATGAAGCAAAATCTTAGAAATGACAAAGTAATGTATAATGAAGCATTTCCCATTACGTGTGACAATACCAATGCCATAAACATTTCAAAGAACTTGATAATGCATTGAAGAACTAAAGACATTTCTATTTGGTATTACTCCTTGAGAGAGAAGGTTGAAAAGAAAGAGGTTAGATTGGAGTATATACAAACAAATGAATAGATTGCAGATATATTTACTAAATTTAATTGGCAAAGGATACTTTTGAGTATATCAAGCTGAAGTTAGTCCCCACTTTGAAAGAAAATTTAATGGTAAATAATAATAATAAAATTGAAATTAAAAGGAATAATATTATATTAAAATAAAAATATAAAAGAATATAATTAAATATAATTAATATTTGATTAAGTTAATGAATGATCAAAAGACATGGAATGAAAAGTTATGACTCCCTCAAACATGAGATATAAAAGGAAGAAGAGAACCTAATTTGAGAGGAGGATAATTTGGGAAATAGAAGTGTAGATCTGATTGTGAAAGGGTGTGTCCCTTTCAAAGTGTAGAAATAATGACGAGTTTCACTCTTTCAATTTGTGCTAATGGTGGAAGGGTATATCTCTTGCCAAAGGGAATACATGATGAAGAGGTGTAACCTCTCCCTCACATTGAAAAATATAAAAGAAAAGAATTAAAAGCCTCCAATGACATCACCACATATCAAATCATATAAGAACTATTATTAAGTTACAAGCAATAACATCTTTATTTTTTGTGATATGTATGTGGATGTGTTTAATATGTATACTTAATATATGAAGCTCGATAATGTTCTTATGCAAAATTTAATTTTTTAGCATTTGAATTTATTAGGTAGCGGCTTGATTCTATAAAAGTTCCCTTTAGAAACAGAAGTTTTAAATTTTGAAAAAAAAGCTAAAGTAAGTTGTTTCATATAGTCGTGAAATGAGATTAGTCAATTACATTCAACATGATACCATATAAGAAAATACAACCAAATATGGTTTGTGTAGATCACGGGAGATGCTAGTTGAAGAACACAAATGGACACTGAGAGGGGGAAATGAATCAATGTAATCTAGAATTTCCTAAATTAAGAGTGTAGATATTAAGAATGCAATGAAAATGGGAACAGAAAAACACGTACAATAATCAATCCACAACACAAGATTTATGAGGAAAACCCAGAGTAGGAAAAACCTCTGTGAGAATAGCTGCAGGAGTCTACTGCTCTAATCGAACCTCACAATAATATCACTAATTATAATATTTTTAGGGCACCAACTCAAGGAGTACCAACCCCTGAGATTTTTGAGCACTAACTCAAGGAGCACAAACCCCTAACAATTTAGAGCACCTACTCAAGGAGCACCTACCCCTTCTCTGAGCACCCACTCAGAGAAATATAGTAATATCAAAATTTTTTAAAGCAATGAAAAACCTTGTTAAAAATGTGTTTTGTAACACTTAAAATTTCTCACACCTTGAGAATGAATTTCTCTGCCTGTTGATGTTCTTCTCCCGTTTTATCTTCTTCCTCTATCTGATTGTCTTCTTCTCTCTGCCTCTGCTTCTCACTTCTAATCTCTTTTCTTTATTCTCTCTGTCTCTCTCTATGACTTAATTCTCTTCACATACTCGGTAGTAATAGAAGCTATCAACACAACTAGTTTTTCTTCCTGGTCAACTTATACACTTAGGGTTTCCCTCCAAAAGTAGATTAAAAATCTAATTTCCTCATGCTTCCAAGAGATTATGTCAGTAGACATATTAGATATTTTGTGCACTGATAGCCACCAATCATAAATAGATTCTCCTATTCTCTAGTTGATATTTGTTTTCAAATATTTATACATCCACCTCTCTACTATGAGATCCTCTCAAGCCACTAAATGATCTACCTTGTCTATTTTGGATCAACTACCTACAATAAATAGATCTCCTCTATTTTCTTATTGTTCTTTGTGCTTGGGATTGTATTTTCAAAAAACTCAATTTATCTAATAGATTTGATCTCCTCCCTATCGACCTCCTCGATCCCTGCAACCATATGTAGCTGATATGCCATTAATGCATTCTTGATCCTCTATCGATGTGACCTAAAGAGATGGACAACTTCCCCCATCATTTCTGACTTTTGTGTATCAAAAACCTGAATCCTAGATTCCAGATGTCTTCAAAACCATCATCCAAGTTGCTCAGTCAAGGTCGGTCAATTATCACATGGATCCCTGTGTCTATTGGCATGCCAACGTGTTGACTAGATCTTCTTCCTTGATCATACCAGCCTCAAACTTTGTCACTGGGGGATGGTGGGATATGTACCATCTCTCTTTTATCTTAACCCATAGGGTCCTCTTTCCATCCTTATGCATGCTATGGGACAACAAAATGCTTCTCCCTTCTCAGTATTCCCTTACCACATGGGGCCATTTTGCATCCATCTTGAATGACACCAAATAGAAGGGAGCCTAATCACATCTTCCTTTTGGATGCCCCACATGCACTTTTCCTTCACCCTCTGTTGTCATGAGATAGCAGGAGACATCTCTCCCTTATCATTGTGTTACCTCGCATGACCACTTCACTCTCATCTGCCTTATTATGGGATAGCAGAGAATGTTATTTGCCTTGCATTAATGTTATCCTGCAAGGTCACATTTCTCTTGTCCAACACATTATGGGATAATGGGGTGATCTTCTCTTCATTGCTTTCTTTACCCCACACAACTTCTTATTTCCTATCTTTGTTACCGTGGGATAGCTGCAGATAATTTGACAAGGTGGGCCCAACCAACCAACACTGCTCACATCCACCACCACAAGGTCTCACATAAATGCGCCACTCCCAACGTGGCCCAGTCAAATGCTTCAAACAAAACTTCAACTGACACAAAAGAAAGTGGGGACCCCACGAACCATCCAACCACACAACACAACATCATATCGGAGGTCAAAGATTGGTGAGAAGTCAGAACAAAGAACAAAAAAACAAAAAAAAACTTCAACCTTTCTAGTTAAGCACTATACTTGGAAAAAAGAATCTATTTTCTTGTAATGGGACCCAAAGTATTTGAGAGACAAATCCAATGGAACATCCAAGCCTGAAGAAGGAGGGTCTCATACAATCATAACACAGCTCGAAGGGTTCACTCAATAGTAGACACATGGATGCCAATGAACCCGACCAAGACATAGCAACCACTACACCTAAATAGAACTTCATCGATATAACACAAAGGGCTTGCATAGCCTGAAAATGATCACAATGACAAACCAAGTCAGACTGAAACCTAGGGATGTCGTTGAGACTAAAACATAGTCATGCCAAAAAACTACCTAATAATGGATTTTCACCATTTTTCTATTTGCAACCAAGATATATCAAACCTGATGGATTAAGCACATCTCTCTTTATTGCCAATTGGATCCTCTACACCCTATAACTACTTGACCTAGTTGACATCAATGACAACAATTTCCAACAATCTCCCCCTTTGGCATTGATTTCAACACACGAACTGGACATTATATTCTCTCCCCCTTTGACAACAATGGCAAAGGGCCTAATGTCACTCTCCCCTTGTGATGATATACCAATTTATCCCCACCAGAGAAACAAATAGACTAATATTTTTCTAGAAGTATGCATTCTCTCTCTAATTTGGATTGTCAGAACTGCTTGAGAGCTATATGAACCATTATTACAATATAAAAAAGCAGTGCCAAAACTGCTTACAAAAACTTTAGAACTCCCCTTGAGACAAGCATGAGGTTCAAGGATGAAAAAAATAAAGCAGTAGTCTCCCCCTGAACCACAGACATCAAAATACACTAAGTGTTGAAAGAAGGTCGAACAACCCCCAATTTAAATCTCATATATTCAAAGGTGTCCTTGGGTAGTGGCTTAGTGAATATATCAACTACTTGTTCTATACAATGCACACATATTCAACTTTTACTTCTTTCTCTGCAACCTTTTCCCTGAGAAAATGATACTTGATTGCAATGTGCTTTGTCCTAGAATGTATGACAGGGTTCTTTGATATATTTATAGCATTTGAATTGTCACACATGATAGGAATGGGATCTAAAAAATTCTACCTTAATGTCCTTGAGTGTCTGCTTCATCCATAATACTTCTGAGAAACATGTGGCAACTATAATGTATTCTACTTTGGTAGTTGATAATGAAACTAACTCTTGCTTCTTGCTATGCCATGAAACCAATCTATCACCTAGGAAGAAGGCTCCTCCACTAGTACTCTTTCTATAATCTATGCATCCTACCTAGCCAACATCTATATAAGAATGAAGAGTAAAATCACCTTTATTTGGATACCATAAACCATGCTCCAATATTCCTTGTAGATATTTAAATATCCTCCTTACTACATTGACATGTGACTTCTTAGGAGCTACTTGATACCTTCTACTATGCACACAACTTGAACTATATTTGGCCTTGAAGCTATGAGACAAAGTAGACCTCCAATCATAGATTTTTACAAGGTCTGATCAATACTAGGTGACTCGTCATCCTTGCTTAATTTGCATCTTGTGACGATAGGTGTACACACTAGCTTGTTGTCCTCCATCTGAAACTTGTTCAACATGTCCTTAGCATAATTGGTTTGTGAAATAAATATGCCTTTGTTTCCTTGTGCTATTTGTAAACCAAGAAAATATGACAACTCTCCAAGCATGGACATCTCAAATTCGGACTACATTAGATCAGCAAAGTCCTTGCATAAGGTATCGTTGTTGCCTCCAAAGATGATATCATCCACATACACTACTACAATGATCATATGATTACCATCAGACTTGATATATGAGTTGCTATCATTGTTGGTGTAGTTAATTATTCATTTTGGATATAATTACACTCTACTTAAGTTTACTTAGGATAATGCATTTCATAGTAGTTTGGGTATGAGACACTTGGGTGTTTGTGCCACATTGGGATAGTGTGTAGGAGAATTTCCACCTTTTGTGGTCTTATCTTGTTGTTGCATTACACCTTTAGTGGGTGATCCACCTCATGTGGAATATTATATTATTTCTCCTACCTACCACACCTATTTCCTACCTACTCTTGTTTCTTATTGAGCCACATGTCATGTTTTTGTGCTCACATATCCATATAGCCTTGCCTATATAAGAAGACTCATATTCATTGTATGTAACAATGATTGATGATCCAGTTGATCAATATTTTCATCTTGATAGAATACAGTTTATTCCTATCATATATTTTGTCTCTCTTATTTATGCTTTCTATTGCCTCTAGATCTTGGCAAATTCTCACATGGTAGCAGATCCATTAGAGTGTCATTGGTTTACCAATTGAGAGAAATTTGATGTTATTTGTGGTTGTGTATTTTGGAGCTTTCTATTGCAGGTTATTATTGAAGCTTGATGGTTCAAATCTGAGGTCACCATTGGATTGAGGAGGTCCAAGAAAGTCATTTTTTCCTTTTTTTTCATCCAAATCGGACTTCAGAGGCCAAATCTAGAGGCATTTGAAGTTGCAACGAATTTTTTCTAGAAATTATAATTTTGCAGGCAATTTTAAAATAGTGATATCTCACTCATCCGAACTCCTTTTTTCATGCAATTTTTTTTTGTTTTGGGGTAGAATTCATGATCTGTACAGTGGTGCATGATTTTTTATATTTTCTAACATAGGTTTTTCTGAAATCATGAAATCCCAATTTTTACAACTTTGGAGGCTTTGTTCGAGATCATATGGACTCCTTTTCAAGTGCCATTTATTTTTTAAGTGCATAATTTTTTGTCCACTTTCATAATCTGCCATTAGTTTGCAATGATTTTGAGTGGATGTTCTACTCTCAGTATTTGATCATTTTTGGCCTATTTGGTGCTTTTATTTTGCTTGGATCTTAGTTTAGATCACTGACAATATTTGGTGGAGACTCTTATAGCCTATTTGATGTAGTTGTAAAATTGAAATTATAATTTCACTTTGCCTTGTTTTTCAAGTGGCCCATTGTACATGCACTAAGTATAAAGTGCCAAATCATGGTTTTAGGGGGGTTGTCTTGTGTGATTATTCCTCTCTCTATCTTGTGTATTTTTTATTTTGGTGCTATGGGTTCTCCTAAATGTTCATTTTTAACTCCTCATAATTATGCTTCATAGAAGATTAAGTCTTTGACTAAACTAATGGAAAAAAGACTCATTCATTATGTAAATGGAACTATAACAGCACCACCTGATCCTAAGGTTGATCCTAATGCTCAAACTGAATGGCTCACTAAGAATGCTATGGCACTTGGAACTCTTATAAAATATGTATCAGATGACCTCATTTTTCACATTAAGAAGTGTACAACAATAAAATAGGCTTGGGATATTTATGAGAAATTGTATGGTCAAGTTGATGGGATAAAAGGCTACAAGCTTGATAGTGAACTCACAACTTTGGATCCCAAGGATTTTGATACAATCTAGGATTATGTCACAAAATTAATTGAGCTAAGAGAAAAACTAAAGGATTGTGGAATTGACAAAAAAGATGCTCAATTGGTTTATAACTTGTTGGACAAGCTTCCTTCAGAGTATGTAGCCTTTGTATCTAGCTTTCACACCCATAGGTTAGCTCAAGGTTCCTCTTACACTTCTCCCTCATTTGATTCATTCACGAAGATGTTGATACTTGAGCAATCTAAGCTGACTAAGATGGGGATTCTCAAATCTTCAAAGTCACAAGCTTTGGTAGCTAATAAGGGGAATCAAAGCAATCATGGAAAATGCAAGAATCAAAAGAAACCTAAGTCTAAACCACAACAAGATGGAGCACAATCGTCCTCTCCACAACAAGGTGATTCTACATCCTCACCTAAGAGGAAATCATATAAGGACAATCATTTTTTTGCATATTGCAAGAAGTCAGGACATGATGAATAATATTGTTACAAGAAGGATATTGGTGAGTTGAAGAATCTTCTTGAGAAGAAAAAAATCAACCTACCTTCTAGAATGTCTACATCGACTTCTTCTTTAAAGGATAAAGGAAATGATCACTCTTTTGGGATAGATAAAGGAAAGGGACAAGCTATTTGTGCTACTACAAGTCATGATTCAGGGAGATGACTTCTAGATTCAGAGGCTTCTCATTACATGGCCTCTTCGCAGTCTATGTTATCTTCATTTGAGTCTTGGCACATGCCGCAGATTTTGATGGGCAATCATACATACATGGATGTGATTGGGAAAGGATCTATTGCCATTGGGGATAACTCCTTCAATGATATGTTGCATGTACCCCATTTGACAAACAATCTTCTTTCCATCTATCAAATCACACATGGGGCTACTAGGAAAACTGTGGAGTTCACAACTAATTTAGTTATCATTAGAGACTTGGAGAGTGGATCTATCATTGCGACTGGACTGGTTGATCATGCATCTCGTTTGTACTCTTTTTCACATTTTGGTCATATTTATGAGTTTGATTCTTCCTATGTTGATGATTCAAATTTTGAGGAGAACTTTGGGTACTTGAACTTGGGGATTCTCACATGTGACCCCATTCTTGAGCCTTCTATTTCATCTCCTCTTATTGATATCACAACCTATTGCACCTGATCATGTAGCTAGTGCGACTATTTTTCCTTCTTGTGATTCAGTGCAATAGGATATTTCATGTCTTCCAGCTTCAGTTTCAAGGGATGCCTACTTGACAGATATTACAGGTTTATTTGTGGAGTCCTACATTGTATATTTGGGAGACATTATTGATGACATTCATCTTCTCTTTGATGAGGATGATCCTTCTTTGATTGTTGCGAGGGAACACTTTGACCCTCTTGTTCATTCTCTATATGATCATTCTTTCGAGGTTGATATAATTGTGGATAATTTTGTACATCAGTTGGATGAGGTCTCTTTATCTTTTGAGGAGACATGTGAGTCTTTGTATATTGTTATACATTCATCTCCACTAGATCATGGAGTACCTTTTTTAGCAGGGTGGAGCAGTTTACCAGCTTTGGAGGGAGTAACTTTCAGCATCAAAATGGGGACACTTGAGCAGTTTTCAGAGATTTCATTCATCATGAGTATTTTTCATACATCTTCCCTTCATTATTTGGGAGACTTCATGGATACACCTTTGGTTTTGTTTCTTCCTAAGGGGAGGAATGTTTTTCGACGTTCATGGAGCAGTTTCTTCATACATCATTGAGCTTCTATCATTGGTGTAGATTCTACATTGAGGGAGGGCTTCCTAGTCTCTCTTCTTCTTCTCTCATTTGGGGGGGGACATTTTCCTCACATGGGGTTTTGTTCCTCACATACTTCTATGAGAATTCTCTTGTATAGGTTTCATCTCTCTTTTGGGGGAGGGTTTTTTCCCATCGGGTTTTTCTCTCTTTCCCCACTTTGTGAAAGACTTCATTGCATTGGTTTGCCTGCATTTGCATTTGTACATGGCTACCTAACATGGCCATGTAGTCAGGACCCATCTTTCATTGCTTAGTTGCATTGTAGACTTAAGTGCATTCCCCTAAGTTGCACTTAAGGGAGGGTGTTTGTGTAATTAATTATTCATCTTGGATATAATTACACTTTACTTAATTTTACTTAGGATAATGCATTTCATATTAGTCTGGGTATGAGACACTTTGGTGTTTGTACCACATTGGGATAGTGCATGTAGGAGAATTTCTGCATTTTATGGTCTTATCTTGTTGTTATATTCCACCTTCGGTGGGTGATCCACTTCATGTGGAATATTATATTGTTTCTCCTACCTACCACACCTATTTCCTAGCTACCCTTGTTTCTTATTGAGCCACATGTCATGTTTGTGTGCTCACATATCCATATAGCCTTGCCTATATAAGCAGGCTCATATTCATTGTATGTAACAACGATTGATGATCTAGTTGATCATTATTTTAATCTTGATAGCATACAGTTTATTCCTATCATCTATTTTGTCTCTCTTATTTGTGCTTTCCATTGCCTCTAGATCTTGGCAAATTCTCACAATCATCATTTCCCTTTTTAAATCCTTGTTGATGGAGATATTTGTCTAATATTGAATGCAGTTCCCTGGGTGCTTGTTTTAAACCATATAGTGCTTTCTTTAGCATGCACACAAAATTCTCATTTTCATGAAACTGAAATACCTCTTGTTCCTCAAGATTTCCATTCAAGAAGGAAGATTTGACATCCATTTCATATACCTTGTATCCTTTAAATGCAGATAATGCCAAGAACATTCTTATTGCCTCAAGTCTTTCCATAGGGGCAAAGTTTCTTCAAAATATAAGCCCTCTACTTGAGCATATCGCTTGCATACAAGTCTTCCCTTATTCCTTACTACCTTTCCTTCGTCATTCATCTCATTCCTATAGACCCATTCAGTGCCAATAACATTCTCAATACTTGTTCTTCTTAATTTGTTGCAACTATTCTTCCATGGCCTTTATCCACTTCTCACTCTTGTTGGCTTCATCATATGTTTTGGGTTCCATCTCAGTCACAAGGTAGAAATTTATTTGTCCATTGTTCCTTTCTCTCATTCTTGTTTGCACACCATCATTCTTGTCACCTATAATCTTATCCTTAGGGTTATTTTTCTGAACATACTTATTTGGAGTCTTATGTGGTGCCTCTTCTTGTTCACTTTCAGATTGCTATTCATCTTCAACATAAGATTACTCAATCTGATTCATTGTATTTTGTCTTCCTTTGTGCAAATCCTCATTTATTCTAACATTCACACTCTCAACCACTCTCCTTAATCTTTTGTTAAAACACTTATAGGCCTACCCAGGCTATTCTCATCTCTTTTGATAAAACCCTTACCACCAAACACCTTGAAGTACATAACTGAGGGTTTTCTTTCATACCAAAGTTTATAAGGTATCATTATGCTACTCACTCTTAGTTAGAATCTATTTAATGTGTAAATAGTTGTATGAATGGCCTCCTTCCAATATACATGGCATAGATTTTCTTCATTTAACATTGTTCTTGCCATCTCCTTGACTGTTCGTTTTTCTTTTCCACAACATAATTTTGTTGTGGTGTGCCAGGGGCAGACTATTGTCTTCTTATTCCATTTCTCTCATAGTAGTCTTCAAAATCATTAGATGTAAAATCTCCTCCATGGTCTAATCAGACATTTCGGTTTGTACCCACTTTCCTTCTCTACCATTTTCCTGAAGATTTTGAATCTTTCAAAGGTTTGTGACTTGTATTGCAAGAAGGTCACCCATGTCATTCTTGAGAAGCCATCAATGAGTAGCATAAAATATCTTTCACCATTTAGTGCCCTTATCCTAGTTGGACCGTGGAAATTAGTATGGACAAGCTCAAGTGGCCTTGTGGTTGAGTATTCTTTAGTCTTGAAGCTCACCTTAGTTTTCTTGCGTCTTTGACATTCATCACAAAAATTTCATGTTGGCTTGATGATCTGTGGTATGTGTCTCACATACCCTCTATTGCTGACCTTAACAAGATTACCAATTTTTTTGTGACCCAATCTCCTATGCTGCAGCCAGCTCTCATCTACTTGTCCCGTCATGCACTGGGACTCATACCACTCTTTGAAGTTGTAAACATTACCATTTGTCCTTTTACCTTCAGCAACTAACCATCCATTGGTCTCCTTTCTGATTTCACATCCTTTTGAGTCAAATGTAAACTTGTATCCTTTATCACATATTTGACTTACACTAAGTAGATTATGTTTCAATCCATCCACATAGTATACATCATGAGATTTTAGTTTGTCATCTATGCTGAGAGTAACCTTGCCTTTTATTTTGATTGACGAGTTGTCTCCAAACCTCACTGAACCACTATTCCAATCTTAAAGTTTAGTGAATGTCTTTTTATTTCTAGTCATGTGATTGAAGCAACCACTATCTACTACCCATAAGTTCTTCCTTTCTGCATGTAGGGCAATTTGGACAATCAATCTTGACTCATTTCTATCCTTTTCCATCCAAACTTGTTTATTTTTTTCTTCTTCTCTACTGTCACATTCTGATCTGATTTTGTCTTTGATTTCAAAGGTGACATTTTCTTCTTTTGTTTAGCTACTCTAAGTTTACAATCCTTCACTATATGACCTAAGTTTTGACAATGATAACATTTAACATTCCAATTGAATGATGAACTTGGTAAATTGTTATAGGAATGAGACACTTGTTAGCTACACTAATAACTTCTATGACCAGTACCATTGCAATGATAACAAATAATATCAAAATTTCTAAGAGTAGCAAAAGGATTCTTATTCTCATAACTAGGAGGAGACATTTATATCAGTAGCCATGGAATTGGGTTAAATACCAATTATTGTTGAATGTGTTTCTCATTGGTCTCCTTGAAATAGCATAACTCGGTCTTCTTGAATACTTCCTTGAGTCCCTGGCCTTTTGTGAAGCCTCCAGCATCTACCTTAGCTTTTCGTTTTGGATTCTCATGTTTGTTCTTTGTAGTAGCAGCATATGACTTCCTCTCAGTGGGTTTGTTGACTGCAAAAGTTTGTTTGTTTCTATTTTCACTTGATGAGGTAAAGTGTATTTCTTTACTGGATGAGTCCTCACCTTTAGAGCATTGACCAACATCAAATCCAACACCTTCTATATCTTTGGAGTGCTTTTGTTTTCTCAACATTTTATTGAATGCATCAGTGCTACCCTCATACTTGATTCTCACCTTGAGTTCATCTTTGCAGTTTTAAAGTTCTTTTCTGGGATTCACAATTTTTTCCTCCATATTTTGATGCTCCTTCTCCTTATTCTCTAAATCAGATTTAGTTACCTCACACATTCTCTTAGCTTCATCCAATTGTGATCTCAGGTCTAAAATATTTTTCTCAGATTCCTCAATACCTTTATTCAATCTTCTTTGTTCTTTAGTAGCAACATACTGTAAAGCGGAAAATCGAACCCCAGGTGTTCCCCCCACTCTAAGGAGAGAGAAAGGAGGTCACTAGGGTTGATGGTTTTCACTTAGGAGAGACTTTACATTCAAAAGAGGGGTTGAAACCCACAAGATCCAATCCCACACAATGCAAGACTGAATTCTAAATGAGTTTCAAGGGTTGAGACAGCAAGGATACCCTCTTTTGTAAAGAATGTAGATAGAAGGATTGAAAAAGAAAGAAAGATTAGCTTGTAGACGGAGATTGGGACACAGGATGAAGCTACAGACCTGAAATTAGTAGTAAAATGTCGAGATGATGCTGCCCTGCAAGTTTGAGCAAAAGTTGACGAGACGATGGCGCTCGGAGTGCACACGATCCTCCGCAAAATCCATGAAACAAAGGGGGATCTGTTCGTCTCTGCACAAGGATTCCAGATCTTCAATTACAGCCACGTACCTGCAACCTACACACAGAAAAGAGAGGACGATTGGGGGGTTAGGTATTAGGGGTTTGCCTTCAAGTCAAACCCCGGTTTTGGAATTAACCAAGAAATGAGAATGCTGTAAATGTAAATGTTTGTAATGTAATCAAGTACTGATACCTTGTTGTAAGAATGTTTGTATTCTTACATGCGAAGGTGTAATGATGTTGTAGGTTGTATGTTGTAGGTGATCTCCTCTTCAATGGTTGAATCCTTGTCTTGAATGCAACACCTAGCCTTGAATGGAGACTTAGAATGCTCAATTGCTTGAAGGAATGCTTGAATGTCTGAAAGTTTGCCTATTGCTTCCGCCTCTTGCACACATATGTTTTTTCCTCCCCTTTTTCTGAAAGGGGAAATGTAGTTTATATACTTGTTAATTAGGGTTAGGAGACTGATTTTTCCGACCTTAGGCTGACCTAGGAGCATTATTTTCCAAATTGCAAACTTAAAGACCCGATGCCCAACAAGAGACCGGGCCCAAAATAGGGCCAGGGACTAGGGTGCTGGGTGCCATGGTCTTGAGGGACCAGGGTGCTAGGCGCCATGGTCCCACCTCCCGGGATAGCATGGTGCAAGGAGGATCAAGCCAAGGTGCAGAAAGATGCAGTTTTTGATGTCGTAAACAGGTTTCGGGATCTCCATTCAGGTTCAACGTTGCGCCACCATCGTGAAGACCCAAATGCAGTCGAAATTGCAAGTGTCACAATTTTATGATGCTACATTTAGCCCCCACTTTAGCGGGAGTATAAGCGTACGCCCATACTTCCGATAAAGTACAAGGAAACAACATTGAAAGACTTTCACCACGTCAAGGAGGCAAGATACACCAAGCCCCCAGTGGACTAAGGATCTTACGACTTCGATTGACAAAGTAAAAGGGAAGATCATGAGGGAGAACCATGACTATCAGTAGTAAGGTTCCCTCACTATGAGTCATGCAAGAAAAATACCAAAAATTTTCAAGGCAAAGCTAAGTTTGCCTAGAAATTTTCAAGTATCTTGAAGATATATGAACGGAGTGTATTCCCCCTATGTTAAAGCGATCGCACACGCCTCATCGGGGGTGATTGCTTTAAGGTAGTGATAAACATAAGAAATGAGAAGGGAAAGGAGCATGTTATCACAAAGATTTAGCCCCCAAGTGTGAGATAAACCCAAGGATAATAGACACAAAACACAAAGCACGAGGTGACTTCTCTTTCCTCGGGGTCAGTATGATGTATGATAATTCATGTATATCATATGTATGTATGCATAATTGTTCTTCATTCCCCAATCAAGGAAGGTCACCTAGAAGAAGGGAACACATGTGTCTTTTGAGTCAACATGAGAGAGACCAAAAGAGATCTCAATGCTTTGCATCGTCCTCAAGTAGACAACACTAAGGACAACAAAATAGAAGAATGGGAATAACACATAGAAGAAGTAACAAAAGAGATCAAGAGAGGAGGAGAGAGTCTGCTATGCTAATGAACCAGTCTAGCACATCATCTACCCCCCGATCTTGCTGATCAATATTTCGGGAAGGCAGGAAACACGCTAGAGGAGGAACATCCAACACAGCAGATGGAGCTATCACAAGATCCAAACAAGGGCTATGTTCATGTTCCAAGCCATGTTGTTCTTGTCTAGGAGCTAGGATAAGTGCTTTAGAAAATTCGTTAGATAAATGGTTATCAACATCAACATATTCATATTCACTATCAGAATGAAGAGGAGTAACATTTCCATCATGAATAACATTTTCATCTATATCATCATCAAGATTTATAAAAATAGGATCTTTAACTCGCACAGGATCAAAACCATCATGCATCTTATGTTTAGGAGATTTTGGCTCAATTTTCGGCTGAGGAGAAAATGGAATAATACTAGCTGAAGGTGTTTTTGGGGATTGCAAAGTTTGAAAAGCAACTGCACGAGCTCTAAGACGATGCTTTTGTCAGCGTTCACGCGCAAAACGATTTCATCTAGTCTTAGTAAGAAGTTGAGAAGATTGAGGAGGAGGAATGTTCTCATCCTTATCACTTGGGTGTTTAGTTTGTGGTCTCTTAGGTTGGACAATAGGAGAAGAGGAAGGTCTCTTCTCTCTATAAGAGGAAGGAGGAGGAACTGCTCCATATAAAGGAGGAATATCTAGTTTAGGAAGGAGACCAAGTCCATCATGACAAGGAGGTATAGGTCTACCTTTAGAAAGTTTATTAGTCATAGACATAGTCACATCCATAGGGATGGATTGGGAATCTTCTTGAGGAAAACCATTAGTTTTATCTTTCAAAGGAAGAACTTCCTTCTCAAGAACGATAGGAATATCAAGTTTGGGTGTTCTAGGTTCACTTAGAGATAGGATCATATCTTTTTTCCACTTTTGATAAGATTTGAAAAGATGATCACTTCGCGGTGGAAGAGATTGAAATTGTTTGGGCCAAAAATAATCAATAGGAACGCTAGAAGTTCTTTCAGCTAGTTTAAAGAGACTATGATTGATAGTAACAACTTCACCATTATGGGGAAATTTCAAACACTTTTGAATAGGAGAAGCAATAGCTTTCATGGAAGATAGCCAAGGATAGCCTAGCTTCACACGAAATTGTTTGGATGACGGAATAATAGCCAGTCTCACATCAAGCGATTTGTTATGGACCTCAATAGGTAATGTAATAGAACCAATTGCAGGAGAAGAAAATGCATCAAATAATTTCACAACCACATTTGTTTTGTCATAGATCACTTGATTCAATTGCAAAGTAAAAAGAAATTCTTCAGTAATGACATTAATCATGCAAGAAGGATCAATAAGCACTCCACGGCAAGGTGTATTCTTGACTTTTGCAACTATATATAAAGGACCATCAGGTGCCTTGATAGTTTCACTGGAATCAAATGTGATGGAAGGTTCTCTAGGGATTTTCTGCTGCTCTACAAAGTTAATCACATTCGGAGTCATAGACACAAGACCATCAGGTGATAAAGAGGAATCATTAGTCTCAATCACATTAGAGGTATGAGAAGGTAATGGATCAGTAAAAATCTTAAGATTTTGGTTAGGAGGAGCTACAGATGTGTTGCCTTTATCATTCACATCTGAAACAGAGATAGTATTATTATCAATCAAATCTTGAATTTTACCCTTTAAAGCAAAACATTTTTTCGTATCATGCCCAGGTTGACGATGAAATTGACAAAAATATTTGTTATCAAAATAGGGTGAGTTAATCTTTGCAGGATCTATTTGCTTTATAGGAGGGAGAGTAAGCACATTTTGTTCCAATAACTTGTTCATAATACTATGCAATGATTCATTCAAAGGAGTAAACTTTCTTTCTTTCTTGAAAAACATAGAAATAGGAGGCACACCTGATGCTGCATTCACATTGTTGTTGATGATGTTTTCGTTGAACTTAATGAACTCTCTATTTGGTTTAAACTTCCCAAATGGTTGTTGACTACTATCACCATTATCACTCGGAGCCATAGGATTTGCTTGTTCCATTTGACTCACAGTCAGTTGATAATTGTGAAGAGTTGCACACAACTGTTGGAAAGAAGTAAACTCAGAAAACAAAAAATTTTCTCTAATATCTTTTTGTAAATTAGAAATAAAGATTCTTTGAATATCACTGTCAGGTACTGGAAAAGAAATTTGAGCACACAAATGCTTATATCTACCAATGAAATCAGTCACTTTTTCTTTGACACCTTGTTTACAATGCATTAAAATCAATCAAAGTAACTTTAGGACCTATATTGTTTTGAAATTGTTGAATAAAAGCATTTGCAAGTTGTTGGAAAGAAGTAATAGAATAGGAAGGCAACGAGCAATACCATTGTAGAGCCTTATCTCTTAATGTTCTAGTAAACAGTTTTGCAAGCAACCTTGGGTCATGAGCAAAATCAGTACATATTGTTTGAAAGGTCTTAAAATGTGTTATAGGATCACCTTTACCATTATAAAGCTCCAACTGCGGGATTTCAACATGTTTAGGGGGGATAGCTCTAACAATGTCAAGAAAAAGTGGGCTCACAACATCAAATGTGGGCTCACTACACTTAGATTGATTCATAGAGGCAATTTGTTGCTGTAAAGAAGAGACAGTTTGTGCAAGATTGTTAATGGTCGCTTCAGTCGAAGAGTTCATATTAGACATGTTAGATTGTGATGGAGGTATTATGTTATTGAAAGAAGGTAATGATTAAGAGTAAGGTTGTGGGACACTATGATGGTTAGTCATAGGAGATGATTGGGAAAAAGGAACACTACAAGGAGGAATGGAATGGTTAAATGAATTGCCCCCTTGCGCCATGTTCATTTGTGGAGATGTAATAGGGACACTCATTGAAGGAATGAATGAAGCAGTCGGATTGAATGAAGGAAGAGGGTTGATTGTAGAAGAAGGATTGCCCCCATGACTGGTGATCATAGGTGGAATGTTTTGTATTGAAGTAGTCATTATGTTTGATGTAAAAGTAGGTATACTAGCAATAGAAGTTGTCAAAGGAATAGAATGATTGACTTGAGTAGGAGGTTGTGTATAACCTAAAGTTTCGGCACAACTCTTCATAGGCATCACATTCGAATCCACGATATGTGCAATACCACGCAAAATATCAATTCCATTCTTATCACTTTGAACCATACATTTTAGACCCTCAATTAATGAAAGAGTTGGACTATTGGGGTATTCTTGAGACATCCATTGTTGAAAATCATCAAATTGGTTATCCAATTTCGAAAGTTGTTCTACAGAAACCTCATGGAGAGCTTCCTCATCATTAAGAGGATTAGAGGAATTACCCGTGTCCTCGTTAAAAAGGCCATTCGAATTAGGTTCCATCTCCTCGGTAATTAAACCTTGGAAAGACTTAATTCTAAGGCTTCGTCTAATGGGAATAGTGTAAGTAGGGCTTATTGTTGTAAAACTCATGCACTAGAGGGAGAAAGAAAATTTTGAATTTTGAAAATGGTGAAATTGAACAATGAGATAATGATAATCCAATTTGAACTTTGTGAAAGAAGAAGGAAACACAACTTCCAAGAAAGGTAGGCACAATTGAAAATTAGGGCCAAGGGGGTAGCACTTAATTTTAATTGTTATCTTGAAAATTGAAATCTTGAATTTTGAATTTATTTTCGAATTTAGAGGTAGCAAATTTCAATAAAATCAGCCAATCTCCTAGATTTAAGCTATTAAATGCAATCATGACAACCTCCCGAAGTTTCAGAAAAAATGTCGGGGACCGTGGTGAACGGAGTGCACACGGTCCTCGCAACTTTTTTCGAAATTTTCAGGGATGAAAGTTATGATGATTTTAAAGCTAATTTGAAAAAATTGAGTGATTTTACAATCTGTAGATAGGCCAAATTAAAGTTGCAATCTCAAAATTGAACCCTACCAAGATTGTTGAAAAATGCAAAATTTGAATTTTGAAAAAGAGAGGGAAACTGATATTTTGAATTTTATGATTTTAGAGGGAATACTAACAGCAATGCAAGCTTTGAAATTTAAAAGTTGACTCAATTTCACGCAAAATTCAATTTTGGAAGTGGAAATCAAAGTTGTTGCAATTAAACACTTAATTTCAAAAGTCACAAATTGCAGAAATTTGAATAAAGCACTGAAACTTTGAATGAATGCCAACACACTTTTCAGATTTACGAGAGTAAGAAACATAATTTTAACACAAAATTTCAATTTCAACAATTCTTTAATGATTATAAGCCTTAATCCAAGCGATCACTAGACCAACTTTGACTTTAATTTTGAAAGTGTTAGAATTGATGAAATCAGCCAAGATTCTGGATTCTAGCAGAAAAATACAGTAAGATCTAGCTCCCGAAATTTCAGAAAAAATGTCCGGGATGATGGTGCTCAGAGTGCACACGGTCCTTGCAACTTTTTTCAAAATTTTCAGGGATGGGAGATATTATGATTTTGTTGCGGAATCCAAAGTTACAGCCGATTTGGAGGTGTTTTGATTAGTGAAATCATCGGTCAAAGGTTGAATCAAGAGGGTTTTAAAAATTAGGGTTTTGACACTTAACCACTTAATTTTCAGAATTAAAGCACAAATATGAATTGACAATTTGCAATAGAAGGGTAGATCTGAAACAAGCATTAACAATTAAACATTTCACAAGCTCAATTACTAAAAAGAAAATTTAGGGTTTTTATGCAATTAACCTCTAAAATTTGCAAAAGATCAAGCATGGAAATGTAATTAAGGAAGCAAAAAAAATTTCAGATCTAACCATGAATAATCAGAATTAGGATGTTTCACGTTGGGTTCACCAAAATGTAAAGCCAAAAATCGAACCCCAGGTGTTCCCCCCACTCCAAGGAGAGAGAAAGGAGGTCACTAGGGTTGACGGTTTTCACTTAGGAGAGACTTTACATTCAAAAGAGGGGTTGAAACCCACAAGATCCAATCCCACACAATGCAAGACTAGATTCGAAATGAGTTTCAAGGGTTGAGACAGCAAGGATACCCTCTTTAGTAAAGAATGTAGATAGAAGGATTGAAAAAGCAAGAAAGATTAGCTTGTACACGGAGATTGGGACACAGGATGAAGCTACAGACTTGAAATTAGCAGTAAAATGTCGAGACAATGCTGTCCTGCAAGTTTGAGTGAAAGTTGACTGGACGATGGCGCCCAGAGTGCACACGGTCCTCCACAAAATCTGCAAAACGAAGGGGGATCTGTTCGTCTCTGCACAAGGATTCCAGATCTTCAATTACAGCCGCGTACCTGCAACCTACACACAGAAAAGAGAGGATGATTGGGGGGTTAGGGATTAGGGGTTTGCCTTCAGGTCAAACCCCGGTTTTGGAATTAACCAAGAAATGAGAATGCTGTAAATGTAAATGTTTGTAATGTAATCAAGTACTGATACCTTGTTGTAAGAATGTTTGTATTCTTACATGCGAAGGTGTAATGATGTTGTAGGTTGTATGTTGTAGGTGATCTCCTCTTCAATGGTTGAATCCTTGTCTTGAATGCAACACCTAGCCTTGAATGGAGACTTAGAATGCTCAATTGCTTGAAGGAATGCTTGAATGTTTGAAAGTTTGCCTATCGCTTCCGCCTCTTGCACACATATGTTTTTTCCTCCCCTTTTTCTGAAAGGGGAAATGTAGTTTATATACTTGTCAATTAGGGTTAGGAGACTGATTTTTCCGACCTTAGGCCGACCTAGGAGCATTATTTTCCAAATTGCAAACTTAAAGACCCGATGCCCAACAAGAGACCAGGCCCAAAATAGGGCCAGGGACCAGGGCACTAGGCGCCATGGTCCCACCTCCCGGGACAGTAGGGTGCAAGAAGGATCAGGCCAAGGTGCAGAAAGATGCAGTTTTTGATGTCGTAAACAGGTTTCGGGATCTCCATTCAGGTTCAACATTGTGCCGCCATCGTGAAGACCCAAATGTAGTTGAAATTGCAAGTGTCGCAATTTTATGATGCTACACATACTTTTTTATACTCTTTCCCCACTTTCCAGAGCTCTTCAAGTGCACTTATGAGTTCACCCTCAAAATCTACCCCAACTTCAACTTCTTCTTCTTCATCACTAGCTTCTTGCTCATCATCTAGTTCTCCTTGTGCCATAAAGAGATTAACCTCTCTTTCTTCTTCACTGCAATCATCATTAGAGACACTCTCTTCATCTATGGCATCATCTTCAAAAGTGTAGAGACTGATTTTCTTCCTAAAGTTCCTTCTCATTGGCTTGTAGGTTGTCTTCAATTTATCCTTACCAGAAGTCTATTGTTTTGCTTCTCATATCCATCTTTCTCACCATAGGGGCACTTAGAAGAAAAATGTCCTATTTTACCATAGTTGAAGCACTTGAAGGGTAGCTTACCTTTGTACTTGCCTGATTCCTTTTTGAGTTTTCTCACAAAGTTAGCTACATCAGTATCTGAGTCTTCATCTTCTTTGAGAGGAACATATTATTTTCCTTTCTTGGTTGAGTTGAAGGCAACCTCTCTCTTTGAAGTTTCATCACTTACTGTCCTCATCTCATAGGATGATAGAGAACCAAACAATTCATCCATGAAGAAGGATTTTATATCTTTATCTTTTTTAATACTAGAGACTTTTGTATCATACCTTGTGGTTAATGGTCTCAGATCCTTCTTCACAATAACTTCATCTGAGACATCCTCTCCAAATCCTCTTATAGCACTCACAATTTTATCCACTTTTTATAGATAGTCAGATATCTTCTCCTCATCCTTCATTTTCAAGTTTTCAAACTGAGCTCTTAGATTTTGGAGTTTAGCTTCTTTCAATTTGAAATCTCCTTCATATATACTTTGTAGCTTGTCCCATGTTGCTTTTGTTGATGTGCAGTGCATGAATTTCATGAACTCTATATTAGACAAGCCACTTAAGATTGCATTCTTATCTTTGGCATTGTTCTCATATTCTTTCTTAGCATCACGATCAGTAGGAGGAGTGGATGGAACTATATATACATTCTTTACTAACATCCAAGCATCAAAACCTAGGAAAGATAGGTTGGTTTCCATCATTATTTTCCAAAAGGCATAGTTAGTGCCATCAAACATAGGTGATTTAGAGGAGGATTCATTCCTATCCATTGTGTTAACAAAGAAGGATCTACCCAAGCTAGAGAAAGCCTTTATTATAAGGGAACCTAGGGCTCCGATACCAATTGAAGAACACAAATGGACACTAAAAGGGTGGGGCAAGTGAATCAGTGTATTATAAAAAAAATTAAATTAAGTGTGTAGATATTAAGAATACAATACAAATGAGAACACACACACACACACATACAAGAATCAATCCATAACACAAGATTTACGAGGAAAAACCATAGTGGGAAAAATGTCGCTGAGAATAGCTGCTAGAGTCTACTACTCCAATCTAGGCTCACAATAAAATCACTAATTACAATATGTTTAGGGCACTAACCCAAGGAGCACCAATGCCTGATATTTTTGAGCACCAACCCCAGACAATTTAGAGAAACTATTCAAGGAGCACCTACCCCTGCTCCAAGCACCCACTCAGAGAAATACATTAATATCATTTTTTTTCCAAAACAATGAAAAACATTCTTACAAATGTGCTTTGTACCACTTACAACTTCTCACACCTTGAGAATGAATTTCTCTGCCTACTGATGTTCTTCTTCTGTTTTATCTTCTTCTCTCTGCCTCTACTTCTCGCTTCTAATCTTTTTTCTTTCTTCTCTTTGTCTCTCTCTGTGACTTAATTCTCTTCACACATTCAATAGCAATAGCAACTATCGACACACCTAGTTTTTCTTCTTGGTCAACTTGTACACTTAGTGTTTTCCCTTCAAAAGTAGATTCAAAATTTGATCTCCTCAAGCTTCCAAGAGATTATGTCTACAAACAGATTAGATCTTTTGTACACTGATAGCTGCCAATCATAAATACACTCTCTAGTCCTCTAGTTCATCTTTGTGTTCAAATATTTATGCATCCACCTCTCTGCTACAAGATCCTCTTGAGCCACTAAATGATCTACCTTGCCTATCTTGGATTGACTACTAGCAATAAATACATCTTTGTTTTGTTATTATTCTCTATACTTGGATTGCTATTTTCAGCAAACTCAATCTGTCTAATAGATTTCATCTTCTCCCTGTCGATCACCTCGAGCCCTACAACCATTTGTAGATGAGATTCCATTAATGCATTCTCTATCCTTTGTCAACCTTCCCCGAAGAGATGGACAGCTACCTCCATCATTGCCGACTTCTGCATATCAGAATTTTTCAAGCCTGGATGCCACATGTCTTCAAAACCATCATCTAAGTCACTCAGTCCACATCGGTCAACTGCCATGTGGATCCGTGTTTCTATAGGCATGCCAACGTGTCGAGAAAATCATCTTCCATGATCATACCAGCCTCAAACTTTGTCATTGTGGGATGGCGAGATATGTACCATCTCTTTTTTATCTTACCCCACAGGGTCATTTTTCCATCCTTATGCATGCTATGGGACAACATAATTCTTCTCCCTTCTTTGTCTTTCCTTACCCCATAGGGCCATTGCGCATTTGTCTTGCATGACACAAGATAGCAGGGACCCTCATCATATCTTCATCTTAGATGTTGCACACACACTTTTCCCTTCACCCTCTATTGTCACAGGATAGCAGGAGACATCTCTCCCTTCTCCTTGTGTTACCCTATATGACCACTTCGCTCTCATCTGACTTGCTGCAGGATAGCAGGGAATGTTTTTTCCCTTGCATTAATGTTATCCCACAAGGTCACATTTATCTCATCCAACACACCGTGAGATAATAGGGTGCTCCGCTCTTCATTGTTTTCCTTACCCCGCACAGTTGCTTCTTTCCTATCTTTGTCGTCTTAGGATAGCTGCAGACAATTTGACGAGGTGGGCTTGACCAACCAACACTGCTCACATCCACCACCGTGGGGTCCCAGATGAATGTGTCACTGCCAACATGTACCAGTCAAATGCTACCAACAAAACTTCAACTAACACAAGAGAAAGTGGGGACCACGCAAACCATCCAACCGCACAACACAACATCATATCAAAGGTCGAAGATCAGCCAAAAGTAAGAACAAACAACAAAAAAACTTCAACCTTTCCAATAAAGCACAATAATCCGATAAGAATCTATTTTCTTCCTATAGGACTCACATAGCTTGAGAGACACATCCAAGCCTGAAGGAGGGTCTCATACGATCATAATGTAGCTCGAAGGGTTCAATCAGCAGCAAACACGTGGACACCAATGAGCCTGGCAAAGACACAACGACCACTACACCAAAATTGAACTATGCCGGTATAACACAAAGTGTTTGCATAGCCCAAAAACAATCAAAGCGATAGACCAAGTCACACCGAAATGCAGGGATGTCAATCAGACTGAAACACAATCAATGCTGAAAAACTGCCAAACAATGGATTTTCAACATTTTTCTATTTGCAACCAAGATATATCAAACTCGTTGGATTAAACACATCTCTCTTTGTTGCCAATCTTATCCTCTACAACCTGCAACTGCTTGACCTAGTTGACATCAACGAAAATAATTGCCAACACTAGTGACTGGTGGAAGAAGGTTAGAATTAAATTTTGTTAAATATATTTACATCATCCATACAAAATGACATAAAATAAAGATCAAACAATTGAAATGCCAAAATTATTACTTTATGTTTTACCTTAAATACCACTTTTAAAAGTTGAACATTATTCTTCATAGTTAAAATTCAATACTTTAAGCATTTAATCTCGATCTCATAATATAAAATGTAATATAATTATAAAACTTAAATTCAATTGTAGACTTAAACTGATTGAATAACTCCATTGTAAGCTATCTTTATTGGCACATCAGAAAAATACTGAATGATGCCTTTCTCAAGTGCGTTTAGGAATTCAAACTGATTGATTAAAGTTTCAAATAAACTGGAAATTTGCCTTCCACCATAAAAGTCTTATTTGACAACCTATTCATATAGGTGTGCACTATAAAGCATCTAACTAAACAAACATAAAACAAAGAAAGACATCGGAAGGAGACGTTAATAAAAACGCTTAAGCAAGGCCTTGAATGATAGACAGGAAATGGAGCTGGAGTAGGTCAGTGTTCTCCAAACGCTCCATTCCTATATGATGATTATGCTTCTGGTGCTGGTGCAGGTGGATTATAAAAATAACTTTCAGTAACTGTTATTTTGAGCTTCTGACCCATTTCGCAATGTTCCTGCACTCCGCAGAAAAACCACATATCCCCAGGGGCTGTCAAAAATAAACTGTCAGCACCGCTTTCCAAAATTCCCCAATTTGGTTGATGTAAGCAGTTCTCGAATGCCGAGGCGTTTACCGCCATTATCACGTTGTGATCACCCTGAGGATAGTTGAACACTGCGACCACCACCACAAACACATTTACACAAAATGGGTGATTATTATCATATCGTCCATTCAAATTGAGACTCCATAACTTAATTCTAAAAAGAGAGCTATGCATGTTTATATATAAAAGTGAACTTAGGCGAGGATGAAAATACCGAGTGCGTTTCCAACATAGAATTGTTTGTTTTGTGCCCACGCTTGGTAGTCAAAGCCAACCGTCCATCCTTTCTCGTCACCCACTGTAATAACAAATGGTGCTCCAGCATTCACGATGTCCGAGACTGTAATTATTGATAATACAAAGGCAAGCGCTATAATGGAAACCATTTGTTTCGTTGCCATGGAGCTCCGTCTATAGGATCTTCTTAAATTATTAGAAAGTTTTATTGCAGCGAAACATGAATGGAATGAAGTCTGGCATGAGCATTTATAGCTTTATTTCTTTGAATTAATGGCCATAAAGCTGGAACCGGGCGGGTAGTCGAATGGATGCCACTCGGTGAATATCGCCGAAGTCGTTTGACACGTAATATCAAAATGAATGTCATAGAGAAGACCGAAACAGCATTGCTTTCTACGTCGTGTGATTGCATTGTTTGGAGCCTAGTGGGCGCAAAAGTTGTAGTCCTTAGGTACTAGTTGGGCTACATACCATTTGGTGAAACGCTTGACCTAAACGAGATGATGAAGTTCATATTTTGCCACAAAACCACATGTTTTGTACTTGTTCGTTAGGTTCTACCTTTGTCGGTACTCTAGGATTTCGATTAGTAGTAGAGGTCATGAGTAGAGTTCAACCTTCTTCTGTCGAAGTCCTAAAATAAACTCTTATCTATGCCACTGAGATTAGAGTTGCATAGATAATGCATAGTGAGTTATGCTATCTCATGATTAGAGGTCATACTTCTTTGTTAGGTTTTACCTATGTTGGCACTCTAGGATTTTGATTAGTAGTAGAGGTCATGAGTAGAGCTCAACCTTCTTTTTCTAAGTCCTAAAAGAAACTCTAATCTATGCAACTGAGATTAGAGTTGCATAGTGATAGATTATACATAATGAGTTATGCTATACTTATTTTTTGATGGAGGACTATTCATCCTTTTCAGATAAGACTCAAAGACTAAGAGGTATCCATTCAACCAAGACTTGATCCCTTATGGACTCATTAAGAACCTTTCAACTTCACCAATAGACCAAGGCCTCATTGACATGCTATATGGATTTAACTCATCATTATCACATATAAATGCATGGCTTGACATGTCCTATATTTGCATAGACCCCTTCTTGCTCATATGGCAAGCGGAAATAGAATGGTGACATGTCTCAACGATTGGCTTCTTTCTTGGGAAATGGTTTCTCAAATATGGCAATAGAATTTGTGACAAGAGTTTTTGTGATGTTTAGTTGATTTTCCACTTAATTAACGAGGTTTATTTGATGTCAAATAAATGGGTGTACTGAGCCATGGTATAAGTGGCAGTGCATTATTACAGAGATTTTGAGAGGTGTAGTCAGGCTATAACTCATGTTAATGTTTGTGTTGTTATATCATATTACAATGTGACTTTTTTTTCTTATCTTTCAAATTTTGGGGGGATGATGATTTTTTTTCTCAAATAATTATTCATTTATTTTGGTTTTCTTTAATATTATACAAGAATAAAATTAAGACTAGATAAAAAACTATAATTTGTGGAATGAGGTAGGGTATGTGAGAATGCTTCCTATATTATTGTAAGAGAAAATGGTACAAATTTCAATCTTTTCATAATTAAAAAAAGTTGGAAATTTTTTTTAAGTAGAAATAAATAATAAATAGTGTAACACGGTTGTACATGGAGATATCTATTGAGAAAAAAAAAAAATCATATTCCAAAGTAGATCAATGTATTATTTAGTAAATCATGATTATAATAGAATCACAAAGAAAGCTTCCATAAGAGTATCACCAACCAAAAACATGAAAAAATTATTACATTTTAACAATATCTATAAATCTCTACACACACCATCTGTACTAAGCATATATATATTAGAGATATGAAACCTAAAACAATAAAATGGTAATTACAAATCTATAAGTTAAAACCTACCAAAAATAAGGCCAAAATCACCCCAATCAAAAATGTACCATGATGTGTCATAATACAGATACTAAGTTGGTCAATAGATGTAACTAGACATTAGAACTCTTTTATGAATCCAACCAATTTTTACATTTCATAAGAAAACTTTCAAAGACTAACTTTTAATTTGTTGATCAATTTGAGCTTTTGAAAAAACAAGTGCTCAAGGATATTTATATAGGAGATAATCATGTGAGTAAGCAACCAATAATATTAATTTTAAACAAAATATAATTCTATTATCTAAATTTGTTTTTTTCTATTTTTCCAAAAATCAAACATCATTTAATATTAACATTGGGAGCAAAGTTGAGATGCATTTTTTGATAATTAAGTTTAGAGTGCTTAAAAATAACGAGATGCCTTGATTTAGGATAATAAACTTTTCGGATCAATCCTATCATGCAAATATGTAAAAAATAACTAAATGATTAGTGAATATCTATTCTTTTATTCTTTTCATAATTCAATCTAATACATAATTAACATTAAGTAGACTAATTAATTTTAATGTAAAAAATATTTTACTATTTTTATTTTTCTTTGTTATTTGTGCAATTTAAAAATTCGTGAAATATTACCTTGTATTTCTAATTTACTTTAAATTTAGTTTTGATTATTAATAGCTATAGAATTATGAAAATAAATTTTTTTTTTTCTTTATTATATATAACTATTATGTTTGTTTTTGTTAAAGTAGGGTATGATTATTTGATTAGTTGAATGATTCTTTTTTTCTTCTTTAAAACTCAATTTGTTCCATGCAAGGAATGTATTATAAACACAAAGTGGAAGACTATCAAATAAAATAACTTTTATCTAAGATGTTAAAGTAAACAGTGTTGAATTCTATAGTAAAATTTTTAAAGTTTACAACTAGGTCAAATCAAATTACTACATCTATTTAATAAAAATAAATATTAAAAATTAAATAAATAATTTTTTAGAATTAGGGTATATACAACCTTTTTTTAATCTAGAAGTGAATCTAGCATTCATGTTCTCCTTAGTGTAGCTCACCCATCTTTTTTCCCTCCCACTTCCTAAGAAACTCTTATATTTCAAAAATAAAAATTAAAAAAATAAAAATTGTTGGAATTGAAATAAATAAAATTTAAATTTATAGAAATAGGCTACATGTATGACCTTGTGAAGGGAATATAGCTAATATAGATATCTTAAGTACATACTTGTGGAAAATTTTTAAGAGAAATCAATATGATATTAAATATCTTTTTATTTTAAAATAAACAAGATTTTTTTGTAAAGTTGAGATTTATATTTTAAAATTGAAGATATTGTAAAAATTATTTATATACACTATGATTGGTTTAAAATATTTGTTGTTATAGGAGAAATTTTTTAGGAATGATATATTTTTTAGGTTCTTTTGGATTTCTTTGTATTTTAAAAAAAGAAATGTCCATTTTAAATTAAAAATTTTATTTTTAATTATTTATAATATAGTAAATAAAATTATATTTTTTCTAAAGATATATATATAAATTTTAATAATTCTTTTCTTGATGTCAAAATATAGATAATAAAACCAATCATAGGGATATTACAAATATTTCTATGAAAAAAAAACATAATTATTATATGTATTCTTTATAATTATATTTTATATATCTTTTAAAAATTATTCTATTTTGTAATACTTTTTAAAAAATTGGTTGGTAATTATATGTATTTCATTGATAGTCAAAACAAAGTACATAAGTTGTAGTATCATATCCCACATCATAAAGAATCATAACCAAAATTTTCTCCAAAATGATGTCCATAGTCTGACAAAACATTAACTAAAACCCTACCTTCGCCTACCAATATTCTATACTATACACCCATTTATACAATTTAACAGTTTAAAACACATAATAGTCAATCAAGTAACTGCATAAATAAGATTTAAACAAAAAATAGTGCTTTTCTATTCATTTCTTCCTCATTGCTTCCAAAGGCCCATTAACCCACTAGATTTTTATCATGAATCATGCTTTTGGTTCTTCCTCTAACCTTACCTTCATCTTTCCTTTAGCTCGCTCTTATTTTTTTACCTGCAGGTAATGAATCAATGAATCCCAATCAATATACGCTTTTGTCTAGTGCGCATCCTTGTTCATCCCCTATGCCCAATGAATAGTCAACATCAAATGTTGAGGAGTCTCCTCATCTGTGTCCTCGGCCACCTTTACATGCATAAACCCTACCCCTAAAATTTCCCCTTTACAACATCGAATGCAGATCATACAACCAATCATTTTCCATGAAACGCTTCAACACCCATTTAACATCCATCCAACCTCCAACCCCAATGCCACCACCATTGACATAATGTCTATATTCATCCTATATCTATGTTTAGTCATCAAAAAATATTCACCCAAAAGGATTTCCATGGTATGAATGAAAATATCTTCATTGAACTTCAAAATACTTTTCATTCTTTTCTCAATGACTTTGCCCATAAATGCTAATTGTTGCCTTGGCATAATTAACAAAAATGTGGCCTGCATATTAAAATGCAGTTGCCACCCATCATCAATTGTGAGAATGAAGTGCTACCCATTTCACATCACCTCACCACCACACCCTTTCATTAATATCTTTTGAAAATGGAGACATGGTATTCCAACTCAAAGATCAAGCTTAAGATTACAAAAATCTTTCATCATAATTTGTGGTCCATCATCAAGAGTCATATCCCATTTGGATAGCATGTCCACCACATCATTCCTTGATCTCATCACATTCCCAACTTAAAATTACTCAAAATATTCTAATAAATGCTTGGCAAATGTTATATATTTATTCAAATTCTAGGCATTTATTTAACCCTTTTTAATTGCATTAATAATAATCAAGTAATCTCTTTCAAAATATATTTTTGAGAAGACCAATTTTTTCCCCATTTTGAACACTTCAATAACCACCTAAGCCTCAACTTCATTGTCTGTTCTGTCTGCAAGGCCACAAATCCATCTCTCGATGGTCCTAGGTTACCCTTTGGGGCCCCATCAAATTTAATTTTATACCATCCTTCCCTTGCCTTGGACCACTCCACCACCCTCACCTTCTCGAATTCTAGATTAGCCTAAGCAAGCCCATTAACAAGCTAATTTTTTAATCATAAATTTAACTATTATTCATTAAGTCATTAAACATTTGTCTATTTTCACCTTTACAATTATTAATAGTTATTTTATTAAGATGAACTATAATTAATATTACATAAATATAATTAGAATAATATAATATTACACTACAAATTAATAATTAAATTTGAGATTAATTTTATTATTATAGTTATAATTATATAGGTTTTTTAAATTTAATTAGGATTGTGCTCTTAAAAAATATTTTTCACTATAAATTTATATTATATTATAATTATTTATATTATTTTATTAAAGTTATAGTTAATATTATATAAATATAATTATACTAATATAATTTTAAAATAACAATAATTCATAATTATAATAAATAAAAATTAGAACAAATATTTTTATTACATTGCTATGGCATCAAGTACTCAGCACTACATGGCATTTTTTCTCATAATATTATGTCTAATATTTACATATTTATATTTTGATGTATACATGGTTATCAAAACAAAGATAAAAAGATAATAGTTTTTTTAATACACTCATGTCATTACACTTCACCCTTTATTACCATTATAAAATGCTTCTTGTGATTAATTGGAGGTGTACCTTGACTAATAAGAAAACACCCAAAAAATACATAACAAACTCTCTTAAAATTAAGAAATAGAATACATTTTAATAATAATTTAAACCTTAAATAGAAAACAAATTAATTTAAGTATTAAAACAATATATTTATAACATACCCAAAAACATACCAAAAGAAAAAATTAAAATTAAAAACAATATAAACTAATAAATAAAAACTAAGCAGTTTTATCCTACCAATATTTGTAAGGCTTGATAAACAATCATTTATATTAATAAAATTTCTTTTCTTTATATATGGGCAATAAGGTCAGCGAACTCCTTTTCTCTAGGAGGTGATAAGCCATACTTCCATAAAGATTCAAACAAGAAAAATAATTTCAACTTGTTCTCCATGTCGTTTTTGCATATGAGAGGATACTGTTCAATATTTTCACACACACAACTCATGGCTTTCATTCCTATGTTAGTGAAAGTAATCCAACAAACCTCAGACCAAATTTCATATGTAAATATATGCAGATAGACTTTGTTTTGGTCGTTTGTTTCGAAGTCCTCAAACAGAATTGAAGAATACAACAAACAGAAACGGCCATTTTCGTATGTAGAGCGACAGCATATAGGAGCATATTCGTCTTATTGAACGATGCCATTCTGATAACAGACGATTAAATCTTTCCTTCATAGGAATGGGGTAAATTTGTTTTAACTTACGCAGAATAATCGTATCTGCCGTCGGTTCAATGCTATAATATAAAGCGTCCATACGTGTGATCAATTACCATCAAAGATTGCTGGCCCAAATTCTAATAATCTAGAAAACTCTTAAAGCAATGGTAAGCTCTGCAGTTCGTTTGGCTGTTCTACTGGTACTTGTTTGTCTTTCATCATCCATGTTATGTGAAGGAACGCAATACATAGTGGGGGATAATGGTGGGTGGGCACTTGATATTGATTATCAAAAGTGGGCATCAGGCAAACAATTCTTTGCTGGAGACTCACTCGGTAAATCTTTTTCTGCAATGCTTTTAATCTTTTAATTAACAACGTATATGATCTTGTTTAACTATTTTACTGCTGGTCTGATGAACGCAGTGTTCAATTATGGTGGTGATGAGGAAACCCATAATGTGATTGTGGTGACCGGATCAGCAGTTGACGGCTGTGTTAAAGAACCGAACTTGGGTGTTTACGAAAGCGGAAACGATGAGTTATTTTTGAGTGGTACAGGAGATTTGGGTTTCCTCTGCGGAATGGCTGATCACTGTACAAGTGGCATGAAACTGAAAATTACAGTCAAAGCTGCCCCAGTTTCACAAGGCGTTTCTCTTTCTCCAGCTGCTGCTGCTCCTTCCACCTGATGATTCAAGCCCCTTGAAGCGTTTGATGAGGATTTCGATGTGAACACAAGTCTACATATTGTTATTCCTAGTATTCTCAAAAAACAGATTTTGATCTGTAATCATTTTTTAAATATGATAAGATCTGGGTACTTTATTTTCCTTAATTTGGTGTCTAGGGATTGTTCTAGCATCTGCTACTCTTTTATGAATTACATTGGAACATAAACCCCAAGCTGGATGGTGGTTCCTCTATGCTGTTAACTACACTCGCTTATCGTCTAGGTTGGTAAGGAGGTAATAATATATTAGATTGTTACATTCTAATTATATGTTTCTGCCATTTTGGGGAAATGTACGTGAATTATATTTATATAATTTTTTTAGAGTTGAATAATAAGGTTTTATATAATTGATTAGTAGATTTTTTTTTTAAAATATGTAGAAAAGGTAAGGATATTAATTAATTGGTGTTTATTTTATTTAAATGACAAATCTAATTAGAAATCCACTAGTTTAATGATCACCATCAAGGAAAATCCTCTCAAATTGCCCCTTCATATCATCTAAAATTAATGTCCATCCTCAACATGTCCTTTTTCTTAATTAAAAAATTCATTGCATCGGACCTCACGACAACACATAATTGTGTTAGCAGATTGAATTTATTTACTTGTCGTCACCGATAGATTTGGAAATAAGGCAAACTTTTGGGTGACAACCTCCGAAAGAATGCATTTAAATCCACGGACCATGTGGCTTGGGCTACCAAACTATCCGACACCTTCTACACTTTCTCACCAGAAATAAAAATTGGTGTTTACTCCCCAAATTAAAAGGACAGCTCAGACGAGATGCACCTTTAATGATTTGGGGATTTCAAACACATGATCATCCTACGCAACCCCCTTAAGTCCTCTACCTACAAAAATCGTGCCACAACACTCATATCCCATCCCTTGGGATTAGTCATCATTGCAATTTGAAATTCCAACAATATAGGATTCAAATTTCTATGCCAATCAATCATAACAATCCACCACCCAGAAAGGCTAATCCCCACCTCGTTTAACAGGGCAACCCACAAAACCACGTCACTCGAGCATTCACGTCACCCAAAAGGGCTAAAAAACCTCATCACCCAATCATCCACTACAACCAACCATAGAGGAAACCGCCCCATGTTAGAACCATTCACCAAAGACATCAAATTAAAGCATCACATTCAGATGCATGCTTGGCTAAACTATCAACCCAATTAAAAATATGCCTTATTTTAAAGTCTTCAAATTTATTAATTCTAATAGTGTTAATCACTATCATCAAGTCACCTTCTAAATAAATTTTCTTGGCTCCGATCTCTATCCCCAACTACAATCCAAGATGAGCAGCTCTAAATTCCGCCATAGTATTTGTAGTTTGTCCTAAGGCCATGGATTTTTCAGCAATCATTTTACCATTCTCATCCCTAGCAATACAATATTATATTCATTCTATATTTAAAAAAATATTAACTATTTAATTTATTTATTATAGACTGTAATGTAGATAGTTAGATATCATTTTTTTGATAACATTAAACTATTAAAAAAAAAAAAAATTGTACTATAGAAGATTCAAACTTAACACCATTTAGATACCTACTACATAGACTTTTCCATTAAAAAACAAAATTTAGTTTTAATCAAGCTTATGAACAACAATTATTTGATAGCTCTATGCATTTTGACTATGAATTTTCATTAGTTCTCGTGATAAATGAGCTCAATCAATAATCAACAATTATTAATCTTGTCTTATAAACTGGAGACTACTCACTATTTGCAAACTGAACTAGAATTTTTATCTTATGGTGTTGGTGAGTTCTTCATCAAAACATCTCCTGAACAATGCGCAGGGCAAAATTTAGAAGGCATTCAGTAATGTTTTCATCCCATTGAGTGCCTATTTTAATTATCTTTAAAAGCTATGTAATGCAATAAATATTTCCTTTGCTATCGTAATGTTTGAAAACTAATGTTTACACGAAGCCTCAAGCTCCACGAGATGGCATTCGTTCTAATAGTCCATGTGCCCTGACTATGCTTCCAAATTCTACATATTCATCAAGACGTAGGGAAACCATTTTCTTCTATGTCAATATAGAAGTAAAATTTGAGCCAACTATTCCCTTCTTTTGATCAACAATGGAAGATGTCAGAATGGTGATATTAGACAAATCTTATGTAACACATAATAACAATCATGGTGGCTATAGTAATTGCCAAAACTCTGGTGAAGGCAGAGGACTACGGGAAGTTAGAGTTTTGAAACTCTACAAGCAAGAGACAAGGGGACACGTTACTTGCAATGCATTTTGATGCCAAGGATTTTGCTAGAACCCTGTGTTCCCAATTTGTGCAGCGAGCAACCTTAAAGCTTACGGTCGTGCGGATTACACAGGCTAGGCTCTTTGTTTATTTTTTGGTTTTTTTCTTCTGGGTTACTTCCACAACATTATGAATTTTGGGGAGCAACAATTTATGTCTCTATCATTTTTAGTGTATGGTTTTAAATAATGAGAATTTTGTTTGCACAAGTTTTTGTTCCTACCTATGATTTATAACGAGGCTGCAATTACATGCTAGTCAAGGCAATAATACTACAGTCATGCTCAACTTTACCTCTAAGCTAACAAACGAAGATTGCAAGCTAACTCCTTATGCCTCTTTAGAAATTACATGCATTTCCTCTTTCATTCCTGCTATTCAGTTCTTCTCCTTTGTATAAATCATGGAAAGTTTTAATTGTTAATGATATAGAGATTTATTTGCTTTCATTAAGTTTTTTCTCTCCTTAGTTAGACTTAAGGTGGTTGTTAGTGCTACTTAACTTCTAGTTTCTTTCTAATTCATGGCTAAATTAACTACTGCTCTTCATGATCGATTGAAAATTCATGTTTCATGCTCTCTCTTATGCTAAACTAAGCAAGGAGAACTCCATTATTTAACTCTTCCTTTTCAACCATAATTTTAGTTCTTGCAGTGGTCAATCTTTTATATAAATCATGCTTTTGAGGAATGTTAGTCATATAAATTTTAATCATTAAATTGTAGCTCTATTTTTCTCTTTTTTTTTTCTACAAGTTTTGCTTCTTTTTTCTCTAGCTAGATCACTTTCCAAGTTTAGGTACAAATTTTACATTGTATTAGAGCATACAGAAGCTAGGAAAAAGGATTAAAAATAATCTTTTGTAGGTATTGAAGATTAGAGTTTTTGGAAAGAATGGAATTTTTGTTATCTTGGGGGTTGTTTCTTAATATTTTTGTGGAATCACAAATTGAGATAAATTTGCATTCATGGGGGTTTAATCATGTATGTTCATATTTATTTTCATCCTTCTATTGCCAAGCTAACTTAAAAGAATCAAAACAAGGGATAACAATCATTATCATGAGTAGGATCCATTGCCCTATCTCGTTGGACGTGTTCCTAAGCCAAGTGACTTTGAATAGAAGAATGCATGGTTTAATGGTAATGACATTGCCTATGGACTAATATGCATTACTATCTATAAGGATACTCTACATCACATACAACACACTGAGTGCCCTTTCATTTCTTGGACAATCATCCAACAATTGTATGGAGACAATGGATCTTCATGTGAAAGTGATGTTTCCTTAGATGACTAGGCTTTTGTACATGATATTGAGACTTTCATAGCCCCATGTTGTGTACACATATCCTTTTGGGATATTAAATTTATTGATAAACCAACTACACATGTTGTTTCTTCAAAGTTGAGAGTTTCTTCATTGAAACTCCCAATGACTCTTTGTAGCAAGATCATTTATGTCTTCTAGATTTAGTTAATTGGGACCAATTTCTACCTGACATTTTTTATTTCTTGGTAGAGTCCCTCATTTTTTTAATCTAGATGACATTATTTATTGCATAAATCTTCTCTTTGATGAGGAAGATTCTTCTTTAATTTTTGTAAGGGAACATTTTCACCCTCTTTTTCATTTTGTCAATGATCATTCTTCACAACTTGATATGAGTGTGGATACTTTCGCACAACTATTTCAAGAGATCCATTTGCCTTCAAATGAGATACTTGAGTCTTCCAATTGTCTTCTATATTAATGTCTAAGAGATTTTAGATTGTCATATTCAAAAGTACTTGATTTTATTATGATAACTTTTGGCATTGGCATGGAGAGCACTGAGCAAAGTTCAAAGACATTTTTATTTTGAGTTTTCTTCCTACACATTCTTTCAAGAATGACAGGATATGTTGCATACACCTTTGGTTTTTTCCTTCCTAAGGAGATAAATGTATTCGATGATTGTGGACCATCTTTTGCATCTAGTTTTAAGAATCTACCATTGAGTGCACATTGCAGGTGGATACTTGGTCCTTCCATGAAACTTTTTGCACTTTCACTTTTTGCGAGACCTTACATAGGGTGAAGAACACTACAATATAATAGCTGCCATGTAGAGTTAGTGTAAATTTACAAGGGAGATTTCTTTCCCACTAGGTTTTTAGTCTTTCATCTTTTCATTCCTTTTTCCTTGGTTAGACTTAAAGGGGGGTTTTCACTTAACTTTATGTTCCAACCCATGATTTACTATGAGAGTATAGTTTCATGCTAGCCAAGGTAGTAATGAAACAGTCATGCTCCATTTTACATATAAGCCAATAAAAGAAGAGAGAAATTTAACTCGTTACCCCTCTTCAAAAATTACACTCATTTCCTCCATAATTTCTACTTTATGGTTCTTCTACTTTGTAGAAATCATGCAAAGTTGTAATTGTTAATGAAATAGACATTTATTTATATTTGTTCACTACTCTATTTTTCCTCTACTCTTTTGCAAATTTTTTCTTCTCTTTTCCAACTAGATCCATATTCTACTTGCAGATTCAACTAATTTTTACAAATTCTATGTGCGGATGCATTTATCTTTTCTTGTATGATTTTAAATCACTTGTTATGGATTAGGTTTTATTTCTTCACAAGTGTTGATTTCCACTCAAGTGGGGCTCTTGCATCTTTTGATACTACTATAATGGAATATTCCTTGAATTATTTTATGAGAAGTACTTTCAAATCTCTTAAATTTAATGTCAAAATGGGCAAGTTGTGTTAAAAAGTTATTTTCCACATAGTATAGACTGAAACCTTTTTGCTAGCATTTAGGCTAAAAAATTTAGTGCCTTGAAATTAGTTAATTATGGGTTTAAATTTTACATAAAATCAAAATGATATGGTATTCTACTCTAATGAATTTTGAGTACAATACTAAGATACATTCATTTCTTTGTGTTGTTAAAGGCTCTAAGAAGTTACATTTGTAAAATGGATTTTGATTTTTTGTGTAAAATGTTTTTTCATTTTGCAAGGATGACTTCAGAGTATCATCCTCCTTCCTTTAAATCTAACACTTCTTTGATGCATTGCTGAAGGCTTTGAGAAGTTACTTTTTGTAAAATGATTTTCAAATTTTTTTGATGAAAAGATTTTCCATTTTACATGTATGACTTTAGAGTAGCATCCTCCTTCCTTCTAGACTGATATCACTTAGAGATTCTTGTCCACTTTGTTTCTAATAGTTCTCAATGAAGTAGCATGAGCAACAAATTTCAATCATAACTTCTAACTATATATAGCACAAATACATAACAATATACAATAAATTACAATTGTATGTGAAGGTAAAGGCTTTGACATTTAAGTGAAGTGAGCCCTAAACTATGTTTACCACTTCTATTGAGCATCATAATGCTATTTTATAATTATTTAATATCATTTCTCGGCTCCTAGTATCAATTATACATGATAGAGTGATTGCTTGGGGCATTAGGCATTAGGTATTCTATTTCTCTTGATGGAATACATGAAGTTGACACAAGAGTAAGGACAAAGATAAAACTAGAACTTACAAAATCTACTAAAGGCTATAAACTTAATTTGCACATATTTGTTGAAGGAAATTGAATCATTTTTTATGCAATATTTGGCATTATGTTGTGACATTTCTAGTAAGATTATCTAAATCAATATTTTTTCTAAAGAACAAATGACCTTATGATAGGTTTTCTTCTGAACCCAGTAACATAAGATATTATTAATAATAAATTGTGATTATAGTTATATTTTATCTATTACTCAACCTTTGTTTGGACATAGTTCAAGTTTTAAGGGGACATTACAGTTCCCACTCAGGCAATTTTGAAAAGTTAGATTCAACTCAACAATTTTCCTTGTAGATCCTATACTCTTATAGTATCAAACAAGAGAAAAATGAGTGTCTAATGTTATTAAATTATGAAAGTCTGAAAAAAATCAATATAAAGAGTCACTATCCACCTATTGAACAAACTAGAAAACACATAGCTTAGTGCAACAATCACTTCACTAAGCCCTTAAATTACTACCAATTGTTCAAAACTTGAATGGGAGAGGCAAACAAAGTTTATAAGGATCTCATAATTGATAGCTTGAATTACCATGATCTGCAGACGACTTTGATATTATTTGTAGTTTTGAAGATATAAAGTGGTGGACAACATTTTAACTTCGCAACTAAAAAATTAGGGGTCATAATGTTAGATGTGAAGTCGAGTAATCATGAAATATTCAATTGTGTTTCTCTTAGATTATCTCTTGAATTCTCTAGAGATGTAAATAGACAATGTAAAAAGCTATATATATATGTGTGTATACTTTTTTTAAAAAGATGTAACAAATTAAATAAATTTGAGTTCTCCCCTTTTCCCATGGTTGTAACCATATTGGTAAACCACATAAATATTGTGTTTTATGATTTGTGTTATTTTTATTACCATCTTTAATTCTAGTTTTACAAATTGTTTATCTACACTTTATTTTAAAAAATTGCTCTCCAAGGAGAAGTTTTGGAAAAATTGAGAAGAGATGGAAGATGTTTGGATATTGGATCGTAGAGTGGGTGCTGGTATGTAGTAGAAAGTCACACTAAACTGGGAGTTGTTTATCCTAATTCATATTCATCTTTGTTTTTCTCTACTCAAAAGAGGTTGTTGGATCAATCAAATAAAAAAAGTTGATTCAAACATTGAAGATTTTCTTGGCATGTTGGAATCTTATGAAATCCTAATAGCTTCTAGCCGTGATATGGGGAATCTGTAGCAGAAGCCAAACCTCAAACTAAATTCTTCAAAGGAAGATTTGTATTTTTTGGTAGAGGTTGAGAATCAAGATGCCTCAGATAAATTGTTAAATGATGGAAAAGATATCTGGCAATCCAAAGGTAAAATAATGCATCATTGGTAGGATGAAGAAAGTGCGAATACTAGTGGTTGATGGGATTGAGGAAGAGGTGACAAGCTTCACAATTGCAAAATGAATAGAATACAAACAAGGATGTGATAGATGGCTAGAAAAGTGAGGATGCTAGGTTTGTTTCTTTCTCTAGTCTTGATGCAGCTATGATATGTATAAATGGTTTAAGAAACCATGAACTTGTGATAGGACAGTACAGGTGGACTACAAATATGAAGTGGATTATCAAGGCAAAGGCTCTGCATGGCAACATTTTGTCAAGCTACATATCCATGGAAATTAATCTGGATAATGCCATCATGGAAGAATTACAAAAGAAGGTAGAGGTAAATAATAATGTAAAGGACCTCATGCTGCGCATCTTTGAAACAGTGTTGCTCACTTCTAGCTTCAGCCTAGACAATGCTAAGCCTTTGTAAGTATGTCATGCAGGGTATATTCCTAGTTGTGTTAAGGTGCTATGTTACAATGCATGATAAATAGATAAGATTCATGGATTAACATTACAGATCTAAACGAGCAATATCAGGGATATATTTTGTACAAGCCTATTGGTATTAATGGTGATCATTCCACTGATAGAATCCTTGAAGTGGCAGAGAAAATTTGGGTCGATTTTTTCTTTTACTTGGCTCGGGGTGATAAAAAGTTGCTAAGTTTTATTAAGTCTTATTTGACTTGGAGATGACTCATTTGGAGTGTCCTTGTTCAAATTTATGAGGCGTTAAAGTCATTTGCTTAAGATATGACAATAAGCCTAGAAAAGTGGAGGACATCTCTGAACAAATTTCCTTTCTATAGTGATTGGACATCAAGTAGGAGATTGTTGGATATGAAGTCCAACAATCATGGACTATTCAACTGCCTCTCCCGAATTATCTCTAAGTTCTCTGTAGAATTCAATGGATATTGTAACAAGCTATATATATGTGTATACTGCTTGTACCAAAGATGTAAAAGATTAAATAAATCTGACTTCTGATCCCCTTTTCCTGTGGATGCCCTTTTCCTGTGGATGTAAACATATTGGTGAACCACGTAAATATTGTGTTTTGTGATCTGTGTTATTTTGCTTTGTGATCTGTGTTATTTTGCTTTGCATCTTTGATTCTGGTTTTGCAAATTGTTTATCTGCACTTCGTTTTCAACACGCAAGACTTTATATGATGTGGGATAAGCTTGAACAACATCCTTCGATTCCCACAAGGAGCTATGGGTTCGTTTACCTAGTGGTTCCAAGCTGTTTTTTAAAAAACTATTATATTGGCCCGAGCTATGTGTTGCTTTACCTAGTGGTTCCATGGTGTATTTAAAAAAACATTCGTTTAGCTCAGATGCAGCCTGCTGTTGCAAAACCAAGTAATGCCATTATCTGTTTCTGTGCACATGTATTAATTCTTAATCAATGTTCTTGCACTTTATCTTAGCAAAGAGAGCAAATCTCTTATTCTTGGAAAAAACCAAAAAAAGCAAATAAACAAAACAAAACAGAAACTCTAGCTGCATGGCAGACGTCGTTAACAACAGATAAAACAAAACGAAGTAAATCAATCAAGAGTGCATAGAACGCTGCTCAATCAACCTGTCCAGTTGACCAAATCGCACCAAAAATAACAATGGACACCCTGTAGCTTAACAAATGGTCTGCCAAAATTTTCAGCCTATGTTGGGTGGCAAACATGAGCCTTCAATTTTTCCCATAGCGCTTACAATTTTAAGTCAATGGAAATCGTAACCGACGATGTGTATCTGACACACGTAACATCCGGCACCGGCATATTTATTAGGCAGTTATTTCCTCGCCAAGTTTCTCAATCAAATCAAAGCGCGTCAATTGCCCCTTTCAAGGATGGAAGCCTCACGGGAACTTCCCATGCAAAATATTAACTATATATACCCCTATATCGACTACATTTCATCACATCTGTAACACCTGATTACAAAGTAAGACAATCGCAATGGGAACGGCTCGTGCATTGTTTTCTGTGGGATGTCTGTTATCATTTCTGACGGCATGCCAGGCTACTAAGGTATACACCGTGGGAGATGAAGCAGGTTGGACGTTGGGCTATGATTATCACGAGTGGGCAGAAGGCAAAAAATTTCGCGTTGGAGATACACTCGGTAATTTTATTCCAGTATTAGAAGTCTTCATGTTAGAATTTTTGATATTACGAATTATTGCCTTTGAATTTTCTGTTGTCTAACGTTGTGATTGTGGCTTTGCTGTGGAAGCAGTGTTTAACTACCACAATTCTGAGATGAGCAGTCATAATGTGGTGAGAGTAAACGGAACAGCCTATGCAAACTGCGTTAGCGACCCAAACTTGGGACTCTATGAAAGCGGAAGCGATAAAATAGTTTTAAGCGGCCCGGGACAGTTGTAGTTTATTTGTGGAACGCCCGGTCATTGTCAAAGTGGCATGAAACTTAACATCACTGTGAAAAAACGACACTCCCATAAGCATTTTGCTCCTCCTGCTCCAGCACACAGAACTGACGAAATCCCTGCTGCTTCAGATTCTACCTTTTGGACGCGTTTAACCTGGAATTAAAATGGCCTACTCGCCTGCTTGTCTATAGTTTCTACTAAAACAATATTAGCCTCATGATTGAGGGATCCATGATTCTGACAATACGTTTCTTTCACATTTCTCTATAAGCTAATAATATATATGGTAATCTAGTCAAACAGGATCACTTCTATTGTATCTATGTTACACAACGTAACCAAAAGCATTATATAGTGGATATCGTATTATAATGTCACAATCTAGAGTCATTGAATGTATGTGAATTATGCATAGAATATATCAAGGAAATTAAATTTATACGTTTGTAGAGAATTACCTTGAATTCTATACTGGTTCACGCCTCTGTTCATTTGCGCCATGATTCCTTTATTAGTCTGCACGGTTTTCTGAATGTGACATCCGAATGGCAAGAAGCGTTTTAATTTTCTCTGCGTGCAGAAAACTACACTGTGGATATGAATGATCACTTCTTTATCTAAATTTCACGAGCCAGTTCTCTCGTCTCTAACCTGAAAAATTAATTACATGAAAATTGTTAAATCAAAAGACAAATTGGGAACACACAAACACAAGAATTTATCAAGGTTCACCAATTTGGCTACATTCACAAGAAAAGCAGAGCAGGGATATTATTATTATTGCAGCTTGCATACATAGGGATTTACCCTCATATTTATACAACAGTCTTCAGCAGAAGACGAAGGGACAAAGATGGGGAAGATGAAATGAAGAGTTAGACTTCACATCCCAATAATCTCCCACTTGAAGTTTGACTCCGCTATGACTTCACATCTGAACAACCTCCCACTTGAAGTATATACCCTTGTTTCCATTCTCAACAATATCCAAATGCAATCACCAAATTCCATGGTAATATACAGGCTGAGAATCAATCACAATAGCTGGAATAGCAACCACAACTAATTGCTAATCACTATTAGGATTCCCATAGATACTGAGAGGGGAGGGGCGGGGCCGGGGGGGGTGGGGGGTGAATCAGTATCTAACCGGTATGTTAAATTACTTAACTTAAAACATGTAGACCATATTATAACAGTGTACCGGTAAGCAAGAAATAATGCAATAAACAGAGATAAAAGCAGCCACATGAAAAATACACCATAACACAATGTTTTAACAAGGAAACCCAGTGTGGGAAAAACCTCGGTGGGATTTGTGACCCACAATATTCACTTACTGACCAATAAGAGAATATTACTGCTACAATAGGGGCCTGCACATGCAGGAAGGCCAAGTGCCTAGAGCTCACTGCTCAATTACAAAATGGAAGTGTCATTGACTTACAAAATTGGATTATATAAATCCAGTGTCTTGTACTACTTCAGAATAGCATCTATAATGCCAGATCCAGTACCGGTTTCTGCTCTACTTCTTACATAAACCCTTAACCTATAATTCGCATAATAGGTCTACCTTATTTCACCTAATTACATTCTACCATCTCTTCACAAATATCCTACAATGATCTCTTATATATATGAGTCATTTTACAATATTGCCAAGTTGGCTTCTAAAGATTTTACAATAATAAACAAAATATAATATAACAAAAATCATGTCGGCCTCTGTGTTGATATGCTTCCTTTCACTGCCAGTGTCGGTGGTCTGAGTGCCGGTGTAGAGTCTGATCTTGCTAGTGCCAATGTAATGCCTTGCCGGTGCCATAGGATTGTAAGGTTGCCATCAATGATAAAACCTTCAATCACCTACAATGTCTCATTGGAGTGTGCATATGCCAACAATCTCCCCCTTTGGCATTGATGGCCATACTCATGAGAAAATTCAAAAAGTGTATCAAAAAATTGTAATCCAAAAACTATTTCCAAAAATGTGTTACCAAAAATATATGAAGCTCCCCTGAGTAGATAAGTCTTCTGTCGGTAATTTTCTCATACTACTACTCCCCCTTTGGCATCAATGACAAAGGTTGTCAAGGTGTCAATAGAGTTGTAGTCTCAACCTTGTAACTAGGTGGTTACAATTTGAAAAAGATCCATCAAAATCAAGTTTATGCTTTCCATAAACTTCTTATTGTCCTTTACTGATGTGTTTGTTTTTTGAACTATACCGGTGAGGTTCTACATATGCTCTGTCAGTGTTCTCTGGCCCTATACTAGTGCCTCAGATATTTCCTTCCGTAATGATGCTAGATAGTCCAATCTTGGACTCAGTCTTAGTCTCAGATTCTTTGCCTTATTTACTATTCTCTCCTTTTCTCTTCCTAACTTAAGTAACTCTTCCACAAAACTTGTTATCTTTTGTTCAAAAACTAATAATGTATCAGGTGAGTTAACAAAATTGTCAGCAAGTTTATTCATTTCATGCTGTACTTTGCTCATTTTCTTATCTATGTTAGTTGTTAGAAGGTTTGTCTTGTAGATGTCTTTATACAGAGTTTTGTATTCCTTCAGTGAGTTGCATAGTTCTGGTAGAAGTGTGTCAAATTCCCTAGTACACTTCTTTATTTGATCTTCAAAGAATTTTTGCTTTTCAATTTCCAACCTGTCTTTCAATGTCTCTTCCTTTATTTGCTCAACTGTCACTATGTTCTCAGTGATGTATTTACACAAGGTGTTGAGTTGGCACAAAGAATCCTTATTGTCTATATTGCAGTTAGGAGCTATCATCTTCAAAATTGGGATTGAGTCATCTATAGCTTTATAGTCCTATGAACTACAATTTGTTATCCTTTTGATGGAGTCCAAAAGTACTTTAGTTACATTTGTGGATTTGTAACCTGTTGAGGAGAAACCAATATTCTGAATTCTGCTGGTGGAGGAAGTAACCAAGCTTGTAGTGACCTCTGGTAGGTCTATCTGTGTTTCCATTTCTTTAAGCAAGGGTTTTTGTTCTTCTCCAGTTGCCGGTGGCACCGTTTCCATGTGAATTTGTTCCTGTTCTGGAGCCTATTGCTCTTCTTGTCTCTTTGTCTATTGCTCTGTTTCAATCTCAATCTGAGTCTCTACCTATTCTATCATCTTCCATTTTTCCTTCAGTATTGTCAATGATGTCAGTTGTCGGTGGCTCACTAACCATATCTGTCTTGCCAGTTGTGTCCTGATCTATCATAATGTTGACTGTTTGAGTATCAACATCTACTGTGTATAGTACCTTAGGATTAGGATTTGTATCCTCTAAGTCCATACTCTCATCTGTCGGTTGATCTTCAGTAGTTGTTATTACCGGTGGAGTAATCAGAGGCAGTGGGAGTAAGTTATCTTTTACTTTGATGGCAGGAGGTCCACCAACTTTTCCTTTTCCTTTGTCCTTATCCTTCTGATATACTTTTACTGGTTTGGGGTTTCTGTACTCTTCCCGTTTCTCCTTCTCAACAAAGAATATATCCCATGCATTTTCTGTTTCCTCTGTTACCTCATTTACTCTTCCAACCATTAATGCAATATGTCGGTGTGCAGTAGAAAATACTGATCGAGTTGGCTTCTGCAATTAAATCATCTATTTCCTTAGGTGAGTTTACTGGGTAAACAACAAGTAACTTTTAAAGCTATGAGATTTCCACAATCCATATTGTATACTAGTTTGTTTTTCTGGATTTGATTGTGTGTATTTTTTTCCATGAACATTTTGAATCACACTCCGTGATTCATCATCAGGATGAAAAGAATTCCAAAGATATGAAAGATGTTGAGTTGCAGATTTGAGACAGAATATAAAGAGGAGTGGGTTGGGGGAGGGCACGAGGAACAAGGAGAAAGGAAAAGAAAAGGAAAAGGACCACCTGAAGGATGGGAGACAAAAAAACTCCTAGGACTAACCACCCAAGGAAAAGAAAATGGAAAGCCAAGCAACACAAACAAACCACTAAAAACCAAAAAAGAAAGAGAAATAAAGTCAACAAAATATAAATAAATCAAAATGAAAATATATACATCTATATATAAATAAATATATGTGGATTTATATACATATTTGTAATTATTTATATATATATATATATAAACAATTACAAATATGTGTATAAACACATACCTATACCAAAAGGCAGAGATACAAAACCATATATGTATATAAGCATTAACATATACCAATAGCCATATGCAAATATAAAAATACATATGTAAAAATCAATATACGTATGTATCAATGAAAATATACAAATATGCAAATAAACCAAAGGGGGAGAGGGAGATGCACAAAGGAAAAAGAAAGAGGGGGAGAAGTCAAGGCGGGGTGTGGGGAAGGTACTGGAGGATAGAAAGAAGAGGGTGCCACGAGATACTGAGGTTTAACCCATCATCACGATTAAGATTGGAGTGGTGATGAATAATAGCAATGGCCTCTTTAACTTTTCTCTTGAAAAAATTGTTCTCCCTACACAATATTTGAGTGTCCTCCAAACAAATATGGTGCTTGGTAGTAGACGAATGCTCAGCTAAGGCTGATTTGAGGGCCCGTTCATGCTTAATGTCGACACAATGCTCTTTTATTCTAGTCATGAACAAATGACCTATTTCACCAATGTTTGGAGTACCACAACAACAAACAATCTTGTAGACACTTGACTCTAAGAAGGCATCCCTAGCATCCTTGAGCTAAGGGGCATGCCTCTTAATGGTGGAAACAGGTTTGAAGGCCCACCGGAGACCTTTTTTCCCAAGGATTTTTGAGATCTTGTGCGATATGCCTTCAACATAAGGGAGAAAGACAAATGGGGCCTGAGATGGCAAGGAGGGTAGGGGATTAGAGATGGAAAGGAAATGAGATTTGGCTTGGAGGAAGGCCCTAGAGATCTGTTTGTTCAAGTAGCCATTCCATTTGAAGACTTGACGAAGATGGGAGAGATCTTGGTCTAAGTTGTCCTCATCACAAATCCGGTGGGCTCTTAATGCCGGGGTTTTTAGGATCCCAAATTTCTGGCTAAGGTGGTGATGAGAAGTCGAATGAAGATATAGGTCAGTGTGGGTAGTTTTGCAAAACACTCGACGATCAAGGCATCCATCTGGCTTTTTACAGATTAAGACATCGAGAAAAGATAAAAGGTTGTTGGATTCAAGTTCTTTGGTGAAGGCAATAGAAGGATAAATGCTGTAGAGGTGAGTATGAAACTCCTCTAACATGTCCAAGCCGTGGGGAAAACATATATTGGTGTCATCCATGTATCATTTCCACCACTTTGGCTTGAGGGGGAAAGAATGTAAGGCCACCTCCTCAAAATGCTCCATGAATAAGCTGGCAATCACCGGTGAGAGAGGAGAGCCCATGGCTACTCCATCAACTTGTTCATAGATAATGCCTTGGAAGGAAAAGAAGGTTGACCTTAAGCAAAGTTCCACCAAAGAGGCAATCTCCTCGCTGACCTTAAGCTTGACAATCTCGATGGACTCTAGGATATGGACCTTGGTGAAGAGGGACACCACATCAAAGCTTAAAAGAGTGACTTGAGTGTCCAACTTGGTGTCCTTGATAACTTGGACAAATTGGTTGGAATCTTTGATGAAGGAGTTGGAGTTACCAACAAGCAGAGAAATTAATTTGGCAAGAAAAGTGGCTAGCTTGTAAGTCGGAGACCCAATGGTGTCAACAATGGGTCTCAAAGGAATGTTGGCTTTGTGAATTTTTGGGACTCCATAAATACATGGGGTCACTTCCTTAGAAGGAAGAAGACAAAGTTTGGTAGAATCATCCAATGAGGAGTTGGAAATAGTAGCTCTAATAGTCTTCAAAATCTACGCGCACGGGTTACGCGATAAAATTTTGTAATAGCTGGAATCCGAGAGGAGGACTTCCATTTTGGCCAAGTAATCTGGTTTTCTCATAGTAATACTGGTATTACCCTTGTCTGCTCTTGAGATGATAAGGTCATTATTACGCATGAGATTATTAAACGCCAACAACTCAGCTTTAGGGATGTTGAATTTAGGAGGTTTAGCATTACGGAGTGCCATAGCACAATCTTGTCTAACCTCTTCAGCAACATCAAGGGGAAGGGTACGCAGCGCAAGTGTTATAGATCCTTTACCTTTCACTAGACATGGTGCATCATTATCAAATCTTACATAGCCTCCATCATAGTCTTCTAATTTAACAAACTTGTGTTTATCACCTGTCATGTGATGTGAGCATCCACTATCTATGATCCAAGAATCATTATTATTTATGTGAGTTACTAGGGCTTTTTCTTCATACCTTTCTTCATCAGATCCATCTTTAACAGCCACATAAACAACTTCCTCAGTATCAGTTTCATTAGATTTATCATCGTTGGATACCTCATCAGCTACTAGACATGTCTTTCTATCTCTCCTTCTGAAGTCTCGGTGTCCTCTGTATTGGTTGTCTTTCTTCCTATTATCTCGGTATTCTCTCTTTTCACTATATTCTTTTTCAGGGCAATTAGAAGCCATATGTCCTATTTTATCACAATTGAAACATTTTAAAGGTAGCTTTCCTTTATACTTACCTTTTCCTCTCGGTAACCTTCTAGCTAATAATGCTTGAAACTCTTCTTGCTTCTTGATTTCCTCATACAGTTTGTGCACTTCTTCCATGTTCTTGCGAAATCTTTCACTTGCTCAACTGTGATCCCCTTCAGAGTACTTACTCATTCTATCATTGTAATCATCAGATTCACTAATATGAAAAGAACTGAATGCAGATTCAACTTTATTTACCGAAGACCCACTGTTATCAAAATTACTTAACTCAAATGCATGTAGCTTATCAATAGTAGTATCCAAAGAAACTGGCATGTTAGGTACAGACCTCAATTCATTGATTGCAAAGACTCGAATGGCATAAGTAGGTAGAAGGGTTCTCAACAACTTACTTGTTATATCCTTCTCTTCAATAGTTCCTCCTGCTCCTTTAATTTGATTGACAATCTCTTTTAACCTTGTAATGTATTGTGTTATGTTCTCACCTTCATTCATTCTCATGGATTCAAGTTGTCCTCTTAGACTATCTACTTTTGCTCTTTGAACATGTTCATCACTGCCATACACAGATATGAGCTTGGTCCACAATGCTTTTGCATCATTGCAACCTTCTAGATCATTAAACTCTGAGTCAGTCAATGCTGATGTTATTTCAATCATAGCTTGAATGTGGTCTTTCTTTGGCTTAATCTCTTCCAAGGTCATTGGGTTGGTGCTTGGTGCAATGTAATCATTCTCCAAATAATATGTTGCATAATCTTCAATTCCTAATAAATGAAGCTTCATCCTTTTCTGCCATGTGGAGACACTTGACTTGTTCAACTTTGGTGCATCCCTTTTACACATCTTCGGATCTTTGCCTCAAGTACCTTTAAACTTTTTCTTCCAGAGTCCAAAGCTCTAATACCAATTGATAGTTCTAATACTTAATGTAAAGAGCTGATGCCAATAGCTAACAAGATGAGAGGGGGGGGGGGTGAATCATACAAACTTAACTTCCATGAAATCAACAGATTCAGCCTTGGTAACTTATGCTTCAGCAATATAACCAAAAACTGCTAAATATGCAAACTCATAAACACATAATCATCATAACACATATAACACTAGATTTAATGTGGAAACCCAAATAGGGAAAAACCACTATGGGATTTCGGACCCACTAAGAAATATACTCTTCTAGAGTATGCTTGGTTAAAAGAAAATCCTATTAAATATTACAAACACATTACTAGATGTGACTCGGTTAAGATCTTCACTTTGTTAGAAGTGACCTTGTGAAAGGATTTCAAACACTCATTTAGAATGTTACCTTGCTAGAGGGTTTACAAATAAGACTGTTAAGTCCACTCGGTTAAGAGATTTCCTGTCACTTACAAAATAACAGTAATAAAAATCTATCTACAACTTCACATCTAAATTGCTAAAGCAAATTCTTATTTGCTCAAAACAATCTAGTCATAAGACTTATCTTGTCTTCTGCTGGGCTCCCTACTTTGTTATTCAAATAGGTCTTCAAACTTCTATGCTCGGTAATCACTATGTAGCATCCTTGTGCTTACACTTGCCCGCATACATTGTTTACCAACAATTCCTTATTTATAAACAATTTTCTACCTACTTAATCTCCTTAATCACATTTCCCATGATCAATCTTAGCCATCAGATCTTCAATCTTGACTAGGTTCAATGCATCTTTCGATCTGTAAATGTTTTACCTTGCCTAGGGACTTGCATTCCTTTCTTGGAACTTGCCCAAGGTTATTATGGTTCAATTTGCATTGTAGATCTTCATGCCGATCTTTTATTGCCATAGATCCTTAACAAACTTCATGCACGACATTCCAATCATTTATACATCTCCAGCTCATCATTGTCCTTCACTAAATAATCCTTGTATTCATCCAATGCGCTCTTTCATAACTTGGTTGCAACTCAGTAAATACTAAACTTTACTTGGTAGACATTCCGCCTTCATTAACTGATATCAATAACCTTAGGGTTTAGCAACTAGGTTCCTTAGGGTTTACCGACTAGGTTCCTTAGGGTTTACTGACTAGGTTCCTTGCTTGGTGACATAGTATAGTATTAACATTACAATAAAAAACATATGTAGGATATCAAAACAATCTAAGCATCATGGTCTAATAATTTACTAACTCAGTAATAGTTGCCCATTGAATAACTTATTTCTCCCCTTTCTTATTACATTCTTTCTGTGTCTAATACCGACATCTTAATTTTCTTCAAATCAATCTCCTCAAGATATGGCAACATCATACTAAATTAGAAAATCAATTTCTTGACATCAATGACAAAATAATGTTATAAAGATAGTTATCATCCTTCTTCAGTTATATCAAATAGTCTTCAACAACCTTCTCAATATCCTTAACAAATATCAACAATCTTTCTATCTACTGAAATGCCAACACAACACAGATGTGCCTTAATGTTTTTCTTTCTGATTGACATAACTAAAGCACATTTATTGTGCTGCCTAGCATGCATTTATGACAAAATTTAATGCGAAGAAGTACAAGGAAGTTTTGTGGTACTTACCGGCTCTCCTGCATCTGCTGGCCTTTGAAATCGGCGAACCCGATCAAATTTGTGAACCAATGCCATCACTGTTGACTACTGCTGCTCTATGCTCTCTCTGCATTTTGATCTCTTGGATGTGTCGATGACAATGAGGATTTTTTCCCCTCATGGTCTATCTTATAGACTACCCTAGCCTTAGTCTCCCGAGTCAGTCTTCTTTATCCCGTGACTCTGTCACTCTATCCTATCTTGTCAGTTCTTTCTCGCCTTTCTTTCTTATCGAAAGATTATCTATGATCTTTTAAAAAAATTTCATCCAATCTCTTGAGGGGGGATATCATTCCCATCTTGGGGCAACTTTGTACCAGTTCATATTATCTTCTTTGAAACAACGCGACAAGATGCATTGTCTCAAAGAGGGGCAAAATGTAGACACGTAAAAGTGTCCAGTCTAATTAAATAAATATCTTTATTTATTTAATTATTTTTAGCCTAATTCCTCTATTAATTGAATAAATCTTTATTTATTTAATTAATTCATTTATTCTTTTCTAACCTTATTTCTCATTTAAATAATTACATTTATTTATTTAAATTATCTTTTCCTAAATTAAATAAATATCTTATTTATTTAATTGATCCCACTTCCTCCATTAATTAAATAAATCTTTATTTATTTAATTATTTCATTATCCTTTTCTACCTATGACACATGCCATTCATCTCCTAATTCCTACACTACCTACCCTATAATCATAGCCGACCATTTATCTTTTACACCTCTCAATCTTATCCCTCCATTTCTTATAGTGTCTTCTATATAAGGATATGATTCCTTCATTATCAAACCTAACTAATAATCCTAATCATTCTACCCAACTACTCTAAGCTTTCAAATTTTCATATGCGATCAAGCCTACTTGCAACCAAATTTTCGTTCTTTGTTGAGCTCTTGTGCACACATAAGATCTGAGAGCAAATATATGAAGCAAGACCAATGGAGATAGGAAGAATGGAGATCCAAACCCTATTGGACATGTGATGGTATAATCTTTATGATTTCATTTGAATTGCATTGTCTTAGGTAATCTTCATATGTTATGGTGGATCTTTGTTGTTATTAGGCTAGGCTTTTGTGGTTGAATTTATTTAGTCTTTCAATATTGTTTTATCCATTTTCACCATAAAAATTAGGAACTCAACCCAATTTAGGTGTCTTTGGTTCAACTTCTCTTGCCCATTGAGAAAACTAAGAGCATGGTTCTCACTAAAGACTACAAATTCTTTGGGCAGCAAGTAGTGACACTATTTTTTCAATACTTGGACAATTGAATACAACTCCAAGTCATATGTGGCGTATCTTTTCTTAGCTTCATTTAAATTTTATGAGAAGAAAGCTATAGGATGTCCCTCTTTGCTTAAAACTGCCCCTATTGCCCTTTGGCTTGCATCACATTCTACTATAAACAACTGATTGAAATCGGGCAATCTAAGGGTTGGCAGATCTACTATATTGGTTTTCAACATCTCAAAACCCTTATTGGCTTCCTCTGTCAACTTAAAGTGATATTTAATCCCTCATCTAATAGTATTGAGAATAGGAACACAAACATGGCTAAAGTTTCTCACAAACTTCTTATAAAAAGATGTCATTCCATGAAAGCTTCTAACTTCACTTATGCCCCTAGAGATAGGAGAATTAAGTATTGCTTCTACCTTTACTTGGATCCATTTTTAAGAATCCATGAGAAATAACAAAACCAAGATATACCAGCTCTGTTTTCAAAAACTCACATTTTTCAAGGTTAATCTTGAGTTGAGCCTCCTTCAACTTCTTCAAAACCATCTCCAAATTCTTGAGGTGTTCCTCCTTGAACCTATTGTAGATCAGAAAGTCATCAAGGTATACAATTACAATTCTACCAATAAACTCAACTAAGACTTCATTCATGAGCCTTTCGAAGGTACTAGGTGCATTGGTGAGGCCAAATGGCATTACCAACCACTCATATAGGCCTGCATTGGTTCAAAAGGCTATCTTCCATTCATCTCCAAGTTTGATTCTGATCTGATGGTAATCAGACTTTAAGTCCACCTTGGTTAAGTAGCTTGCACCCCCTAGATTGTCTAATAGGTCCTCAATCCTTGGCATAGGAAACCTTTACCTTACGGTAATCATGTTGATTGTTCTCGAGTCCATACACATTATCCATTTTCCTCCCTTCTTAGGCACTAACATAGTAGGAACATCACATGGACTCAAACTCTTCTTCATAAACCCTTTGTTTAAGAATTCTTGCACTTGTTTTTCGATCTCTTCATTTTGACTAGGTGTCATTTTGTAGGTAGCTTTGTTCGGTAGATTGACCCCCGCTATTAAGTCTATTTGATGATTTACATCTCTCATTGGAGGCAAGGAATTAGGTAAGTCATCCCCTATCACTTCTGCATAATGTTTGAGTAGATTTTGCACCTCTTGAGGCACTTCACTCATTGGATTTGCCTTAGCTTCTTCATTAAGTTTTGAAACTATAGCATGGCCTTGATGTCCTTCTTATTTCAACACTTTGAGAAAATCTATTCCAGTCATCAGCATCATGCTTGATCCTATTTGTTTTTCTTCCTTTAGTTGAGATAGAGGATCCATTTGATACTTTTCCCATTCTTGGTGATAAGATAGTTGTTCTTCTCCCCATCATGGGTAGCTTTCACATCATACTCCCATAGACGGCCCAACAACAAATGAAAAGCATCCATAGGAAATATGTCACATAATAATCTATCCTTGTACTCACCAATTTCAAAATCCACCCATGTTTGTTCATCAACCAATACATGTTGTTCCCAATTGAGCCATGACACCTTATAGGGTATGAGGTGAGGTAATCTTTTAAGTTTGAGTTTGTCCACCATTTCAATTGAGATAATATTCTCTGTGGAACCTGAACCTATAATCACTTTAAAAATATTTCCATGTGACCTACAAGTGGTCCTAAACAAGATTTTCCTTTGTGGTGGCTCTTGAGCTTGAGCTATCTTGAGGATTGTTCTCCTCATCATCAAATTTTCTCCCTTTGTACCTGGGTCTGCTTTGCTGATTGAAGAAGTTGCACTCTAAGTGTCCTCCTCTTGCAACAATTGAGTTCTTCTTTCCCCCATGTATGAACTTGTGGAGCTTGAGGCTTTTCTAGGGAACTTTCTCATTGTATGCCCAACTTGATTGTAATGATAACATCTACCGGTGAAAACTGTATTTCCTCTACCTAAGTTTCCAAACCTCCCCTTAAAATTCCTCCTTCCTCTATAGGATCCTCTATATGCTTCTCTCTAAGAGTCTCCACTACCTTCTTGGCCTTCCCGCTCTGCACTTCTTGATGATTTCTGACCTTTACTAAAGTTCCCTCTACCTCTAAAAATATTTCCTCCCCTATGTTTCTGATTTTGCTCACTCCTCCTTTTGATCTTCTCTTCTACCCTTAGGGCCAACTGAAAACACTTGTGGATAGTGTCTGGTGTGAGGATACCTATTTCATCTTGTATTTTCTGTATAAGGCCATTCATATACCTAGCCAACTTCTCTACCTCATTCTCATGCTTCCTAGCCCTCAAACTGAGCTTATGGAACTCTTCAGTGTATGCATTGACATTTAACTCCCTTTGTTTCATATTTCGTAGTCTTATGAATTTGAACTTAATAATCTCTTGGAAGGAATTGTGCCTTAAGTCTGATCTTCGTACGTTCCCATGAAGTTATCTTCTTTTTTCCCTCTTGTATCCTTTCTTCTTGTATCATATTCCACAAAACCAATGTTGATCCTCTCATTGTTGATTTGGCCACATTAACTCTTTTCTCTTCTCCTACCTCTTTGTAATCAAAATGATTATTGAGAGCTTCTATCCAATCTAGCAACTCTTCTCCATTGAGGTTTCCTCTATATGTGGGTAATCCATCTAGATTGTCCTTAGAAATGGATTTGACTGCATCTCAGAATAACTTTTGGTCTTGAGGCATAGCTATTGTTGTTGGTTCTTCTCCATCTTCCACTTCTTCATCAGTTTCATCACCCCATTTGGTCTTAACCTTTCCCTTCTCCGTCTTTACCTCTCTGGTTCCTCTACTTCCTTCTGCATCCTTCAATCCTTCTATCATCTCTTCCACCACCTGTCGGATGGCTTATGGAGTCATTGCCTTTGGAGGCATTGAACTTGCTTCTTATTCTTCACAATCTAACAAACAACAAATATTTAAAAGAATGGCTCTGATACCACTCTGATGCAAAGAGTCTTGGAGCCTTGTTTGTTTCACCTTCTTGAGTGACTTGTCCTACTCAACTCTACAATTACTCAAGTCCTTCCTATGACACTTGGTAAGGGTTATGACAATGGGATGTCCAAGGTCTGAACCTTCTAGACTTTCCTCCTAGGTATAGCCAATGGTTTCTGGACAATCAACTCCTCTACTTGAGGTTGTCACCTCAGCTACTCACACTCACCTCTCCTGGGCTCCAACCACTCCTGCTAGGATCTTAACACACCAAATCTCCTTATGGTTTCCCAATGCATTAATAAGGTGTCTTTATTGTGTTTTGAAGTTTAAGAGTCACCAATTCCATCTCCATGGTTTATCAAGCCTTCTAGGTCTCTATTGCCAACTAAATAGGCCTAATTGCATTAGCCCTCCTTAAGCAGTTTTTGGGGTTTAATTTGTATAGGTCCCAAACAAGCCTAGGAATCAATCATGGATTCAGATACCCTTTTGGAAGTTGTAGATGATACTAGAAAAGTGCTTCTGGTTTATTTGTACAGATGTGGTTTCCAATGCTGCACTATTTTGTCGGGTTTTAGGCTTAACCGATGGATTGACAAACTTGGTGTAGAACCTTTTACTAGTCAAAATTCCTTCTCTACACACCTTGGGAATCTTCAAGGACACTCTGAGGGATTTCCATACATATTCCACTTGGGCCTACATCAATCTCCAAGTTCTCACAAATCACACTTTGCTTACTGTCCTTACTCACCTACTCCCAACGGTGAGCCTACGTCTTCATTGTTTCTCCTCCTCCTAGAACTATAACATCACACACCATATTCCAAAACTATATACAGACCCTAGCCTGGCATTCTTACTGATTTCAACAAGTGCTATCAAAGAATTCCTAGGCTAGAGCCATTTCTTGTTCTTAAACCCTACTTGCAAGGGTTTTGCTCCTAGTTGCAAAGAATGACAGAAATCTTCACAACCTGGAACAATCAAACCTTCAAATAAACCTTATTGAAATAAAATACAATGAACATACATAGATGGAAATTATTTTACACCATCTAGTCCGTACTGGACCGTACAAGCAATGAAAAACAAGACAAAACTATCAAAAACTCAGTGGAAACAATATTGTTTCACAAACCAAAAACCTGCTCTTGCATTTCCAATCCTCCCCAACCCCTAAAATGAAGTTAAATTTTTCTTATATCCACTATTTTAGTCAGTTCAACCAACTACCTAATGCCCATAACCAAAAAAAATGCAACTTCTGCAAGAAATTAAAAAATGTTGCTCAGCAACTTTTGATAACTTTTGCTCCAGCATGCAATTTTGCATTCTATTGCATTCTAAGACTTTTGAAGGTCCTCAAACACCTTAGAATAAATTAAAACAACTCAATTGACTCCTAATCCATGAATACATTCATCTGGAGTATTTGTTTGGGACCTACCTAAGCAACTCACTTCTCAAGCTAGTAGCATCCTGAGCAGAATTGACTCGAAGCAAAATTTCAACAACTCAAACATTGCAATATGTTGCCTTACTACAAGGCAATTTTAGTTACCCATGTATAGATAATTATGCAACTAGTCTCTCAAAAACGTAGAAAATGAGAAAATTTCATGGGACAAAACTCCTCTCCATAAAAGAGATATTAAAATCATGTACAAGTGAAAGATGAAGTGATGTATGAAGGTCTCAGAATAATATCCCCAAAGAATGATATCCATCATGAGAATACAATAAAATTACCCCTGTAATGAAGAGAAAGGTGGAGACAATATTTCCCCCCCATGATGAAGTATCCTCAAAACTAAGTTAAAGCATGAAGATCCAATGGTGCATGTAGAAGAAACTCTATATCCATGAGAAAATTAGAAGGAAGAAGTTTTATAAATGGAAAAGTGAAACATGAATGAAGTGCCTCCAAAGGTATCTCATCAAGACAAGGAATATCCCCAATAAAGAAAGAAACAACATATTTGGAAGACTCGAGATCATCCTCCAACGAACAATCTACAAAGACAAGTGATGCCTCCTTGAGAACGCCCTCCAAAATGATAGTAGAGGAATGAGAAGCCAAGTCAAATAGACCTACAATGAAACCATTCTCAAATCATAAATTTAAAAAATTAATGATATCCTACTATTTCGAAGTCTTATAATCTATGTCAAATTTAACCTCTAATGTAGTAGGTGACATCAGAACCATGATTAAGCTTACAAGCCCATTTGAATTACTCCCCTCATTAGCAGGAGGAGACAAAGTAACATATGAATCATCATCATTATCACTGGATGAATGAGTGAAGGGGACATAAGGATCATCTACATCAATGAAATGATGAAAGATAAACACTTTTGATTTATGATCAACCCTACCAACTACCAAAATCTCTCTTGTGGGAAAATAAAGGAACATTAAATCTTGATTGTCAAAATCAATTGTGTTGCTCTATTGTGTGACCTAGTATACTAATAGGAGATTATGTGAGATGTTAGGAATCAAATGAGCATTACTCACTGTGTATATATGTAAAAAATTATCACCAATGGCAGCAATATGAAAAAACTAATTATTTGTATTCTTGAGAGTCCATCCAAAAATGGTGCTCTAAGAGAATCTTGAATAAAGGTATCTCTTGAACAAGCATTGTGAACTCAAGCTCTTGGATTAATGATTCACCCAACATCCCTAGGTGCATGAGTGGTAATCAAGGCATGAACCTTTCCAAAATTCTTAGGAGATGTATCCTCGTGTTTGGTTGAAGAAGAAGCTGAACTTAGAGAAGGTGAAATATGATGCTCCTTGAGAAATTTATTTAAACCATGGATTTATTTCTTGTAAAAATTATGTTCATCATGTCCTTTCTTATAAAATCCACATGTGGTTTCATTCTTCTTATAACAATTTTGTCCACTATTGCTAGGTTTCATGCAATAGGTGCATTTTGGTCTCTGCTTTTTAAGATTACAGTCTATAGAAGAGGTGGGAGAAAACACACTAGATTTTGTCTTGGGCTTATTCTTCCCTTTCCATTTGGATGGAGTGGCAAGAAATGCATGAGATTTAGAAACATCATTTTGATGAATCTTTTACTATTCCCAAGTCAACCTTTCACATAACAAAAGTCTCAAAAGATGGCATAACAAATTGTGTACCCAACCCATCCATAGTAGAATAGAAGGAAGTATAAAAACAGGAAAAGACACCCATTAACCTAGACAAAATGAAGAAAATGCATTCCTTGTTTGACTTTTATTTTCCACAACCCTTCAAATAAGAAATCAATGACTTAAATTTGACCAAATGATACCGAATTAAAGGAAATGTATGAATAGGAAGAGAGACTATTTTCTCTTCTAACTATATAGCTCTCATAACTAAACCAAAGAGAAAAACTTGAGTTTATTCCATACCTCTAGTGTTGTAGTACAATATATAATGTGGAAGAAAAAATAGTCTAAAACATACATAAAAAACTAGGCCCATTGCCTCTTCACATTTTCTATGATGTCAAAACCTCTAAAATTCCTTGGTGATATTAATTTGACTATCACTCAACGTTGACCAAAATCCCTTTCATAAATAGCAATTTGAATGTGCATGGAGTCCAGAGCAATCAACTCATTCATATCATTCTCATTATATCATGCTTATGGGATCTAATATATGGGTTGCAAAGGACTTAATTTATGAGGATGAGGCTGACGATTTGCAACCTCACCAACCATGGGCTAGTATAAAAATACCCATATTCACCAATTAAAAAACACAATGAATAAAGTTGAACTTAACAATTTTCTTATGAATTTTATTTCCTCTAATAGATCATGAAATATATGACTAAAAGATTCACATCTAAAATACTTTTACATAAAAATCTGGCTTCTTACGACACCATACTTATGTTGGAGTGATATTCTTAAAAACAAATTAGGGGATCTATTTAAGACATACTTTTATGTATTAATATCATAAATCCTAATAAATAAAAATATATCCTTGAATTATATCATACACTATATAATGTAAATAAATTTTCTCTTCTTCCTTTGAATATTAATCATTCTAGAAATTTATTTTAATCTTTATTAATTGTTTAATTGATATTTTATAAATTGTAATATAAAAAGTTATCTTATTATTTAATACATTAAGTTTTAATTGCCATCGAGCATACATAATTTAATATTGCATTAACACAATTATTTAATAAACACCTAAATTGATTGGATTCAACTAGTCTCTACTAATGACCTAAAAATTTACAATATTTAAAATTTAAAAAACAAAATAAATCTTGTTTTTATTAAATAAGATAGAAAGAAGGTGTCATGCCCATAAGTAAATTATGTTACTCGTACACACAACGAAACATATTCAAATTAAGGATGTCAACACGCGACAACGGTGTACTTAATTAAATGACACCAATTCCACCAATAGACACTCTCCACGAACTCTTTCCAGTGTCTTATCCAATGGTTTGCCAAAATTGGCAACCTATTTTGCGTGGGAAACAGTAGTCTGCACTTTCTTCCATAACACTTATGTTATCAAATTAAAATAAACCGTAACGGACGGTGTTTATGTGAAACATGTAATATCGTTATATTCGTGCCAAGTTTTCCAATCAAATCAAAGCGCGTCAATCGCCAATTTTTAATGATGGAAGCCAAATGGGAACTTCCCATGCAAAACATTAACTATTTATACCCCCATATCAACTACATTTTCATCTCATCTGTAACACCTGATTACAAAGTAAAGCAATGACAATGGGAACGGCTGGTGTATTGTTTGCTGTGGTTTCTCTGTTATCATTTCTGGTGGCATGCCAGGGTACTAAGGTATACACCGTAGGAGATGAAGCAGGCTGGACATTGGGCTATGATTATCACAAGTGGGCAGCAGGCAAAAAATTCCACGTTGGAGATACGCTGGGTAATTTCATTTTTTAGTATTAGGAGTCTTCATGTTTGATTGTTTGATGTTACGTTTTATTGCCTTTGAATTTTCTGTTGTCTAATGTTGTGGTTGTTTCTGTGGGAGCAGTGTTCAACTATTTCCATAATGAGATGAGCGTTCATAATGTGGTGAGAGTAAACGCTACAGCCTATGCAAAATGCGTTAGCGATCCGAACATGGGACTCTATGAGAGCGGAAGCGATAAAGTAATTTTAAACGCTCCGGGACATATGTGGTTTATTTGCGGAACGCCCGGTCACTGTGAAAGAGGCATGAAACTTAAAATAAATGTGAGAAAACCGCACCCCAATAAGCGCAATACTCCTTCTCCGGCTCCTGCACCCACAACTGAAGGAATTCCTGCTTCTTCTCCTGCGTCTTCCCCTGCGTCTGCTTCTGCTCCTGCTTCCGATCCATTATTTCTCAAGCGGTTAACATGGCTTCCATGGCATTGAGAGGACTTATTCACTTGTCTGTCTAAACTTTCCACTACAGCAACATTGTTCGTCATAGTAATAAGATTTAGGGTTCCATGATTCTGATATTACATTTCTTCCAGCTAATAACATGTATGGTAACCTCGTGAACAATATTCTTCTTGTTTTGGCATATTGTTGTCATTTCACTTCTACAAATACATTAAGAGCATTCAAGACAAAATTACTAAGGGTTACTGGAATTTAGTGCAACAGGATCACTCTAATTACACAGCGGAACTCAAAGCATTATACAGTAGACATCATAATATAATATTAACAATGTCAACATCTAAAATCATTGAATATAGCCGGATAATGAATAGAAATAGGAGATTCAATTCATAAGTTTAGACGGAAGTACTTCCACTTCCATTCTGGCGCTCGCCTCCGGTCATTTGAAGATCTATTGCTTCCGAATAGCTAGAGCGTCAATAATTTTCTCTGCGTAAGGAAAACTACACTATGCATATGGGTGGTCACTACATTAAAATTGAGCATGTAATAATGTTCTTTGTTTAAATTGTCTCATATTCCCTTCACAAATGCATTGCATTGGATGTTATATGGAAGGAAATTGAATTGATTTTATTCATTGTTTATTTATTTTCCTAATTTCACAATCCATAATTTTAATTAATTTAGTTTACTCATTTGTTTTAATAAGCATGTCCAAATCATCATTTAATGTTAGATATTTATAATGTTAAATATATTTATTGTGCTTTCAATTTTAGGGATTATATACAATGACTTACAATAAAAATAAATAAATCATTTATACATATTATGAGTGACATTTAGAACAATTTTTTTAGAATGACAAAATAGTCACGTGATTTATTTAATTCTTAAAAGTTTTTGTGATAAATAAACTTGATCTCATAAGACTTTGTGAAAAGATCATTAGTATTATTTTTTATTTATTTGATATCACAACCCTTTACATTAATTATTTTATTTTACCAAATTATTGCATTAAATATGCTAATATTTCCCTTAATGTTACCTTATTAATCTCACAACCATTAAAACTAATAAGCTTTTCGTATCTACTTATTATTTTGAATAAGTTAGTTAACAAATCTTCTCAATGTTATGGTTTGCATACAATGATTCAACATAGAAAACTCATGACACATACAATGATTGACATTTATACCAAATCCTTAAAATGAAAACTACCAAATATTAATGTGATTTGTTTCAATCCTGTAAAATGTCGAACATAAATAACCTTGCTCTCACATATGGTGAAAACTTTAGTAATCTAGAATTTCATTCTTCAATGTTGAAGATAAAATATTTGCTACTTGATGAGGTCCTTGATGTAAAAGTGATATACATTGATATGCTCTAATCTCACATGAAACATTAGATTTTCATATAACTAATTTCATTTTCATTGTCATAGGGAAAGTCCTATTTTATTTGATATTTTTTAGTATTAAAAGAGTAACACAAAAGTTATTTCTTAATCAACTTCAACCATAGAGTAAGTGAGTATAAGAACATGCTTTATCCTCACTTGTTTAACAAGTCTATAGCAAATACTTGGATTGATAGAGATGAATTTCATTCGCTATTTGTTATATTTTATTTCTAATAAAGTAGTTGAGAAAACTAAGATATATGATCTCAAATTTATATTTTATTTTTATTTTTATACCATAGATTTTTTATCTTCATTCGCTTCCCATCTTCATACATAATGAGTGGGAGCGAGAGAGGTGCAGTGCAAGGGGGCAGGGTTTTAGGTGGGAGCAAGGGTGCATAGTAATAATTTGAGGATGATGATGACTTTGAACTAGATGACAAGGAGGTGTTTTCTCCTCTGAATCATTTGGGAGCCATTTTTTGTGGTGAGGTTTTGGGCCCTTTCTCCCCTGCATCTATCTCTACCTACTCTTCTTTGCATGCTTTATCTTTAAAGGTGTACGATGGGGGTTGTAAGGGTGGCCATGTTTCTTCTTTTGGTTATGTTGGGGGAGATGTTTTCCATTTGTATTGAGGTTTATACCTTCTTTCATGGGTATTTTCATGGAGCTCTCTCTACCATTTGAGACTTGGTCCCCTCAATATTTTGTTGGCTTGCTTGCTTGACCTATTGCGCTTAGTGCATTCGTCAATGGGGTTGCGGCTTGTGGGGAGGTTGATGGTGGCAAATCCCTATAAATCCCTATATAGGGCTTTGTGGGTTTTATCACTGTTGTGGACTCCCTATTTCTTATTTCTAGGGATATCTGTTTTGGGTGTTGTGGTTTTGCCTCCTTGTCAGTTTTTCTTTGTTATGCTCCTATGCTTTCCTTTTCTTTTCTTTTGAGAAGTTTCTTTAGTGCTAGGGCTTTTGGTGGCTCTGTTCTTCTTGATGGTCGAGCAATTGGTAGTTTTCAATGGCCAAGGCTAGCCATGGTTTATTTTTTGTTGTTTTTTTTTATCTCATGGTTTTGTGTTTCCGCACTGTGGTCTAGTGCTTTATTCCCCTTCTTCTCAAGTGGGTTTCTGCTATTCTTGTGTGGATTCCTCTCCATATGGCTCCTACGGAGGTAGATTTCTCTCTTTAGGCTATGGCATGGGTTTGTATCTTCTTGCTCCCCTCTTCATCTTTCATAGTTCCTATTGAGGTGGACGATATGGCTCTCGAAGTGGTTATTTGCTTGGTGGGAGATATTTCTTGGAGATCTTTCTAGTCTATCTATAGCTTTGGCTGCTTGGATGTGGGGTTGAATCAAGTTTGGCTCTTCCAGTTGTTACTTTGTTTCTCTTCTACACATATTGATGTGGATTAATTTTTGTATACACCTAAAAATGGTCTGAAGATAATTAATTAAATAAGCAATTATTTAATTAATCCTCCTCCCTAATTTAATTAAATTCATTAGCAATTTGATTAAATTCTCCCTTTCATCTACTTATTAATAAATTTAAGTATTTATTCATTAAGTTCATTCCATAGTCCCTTTTGCTTAATTAATTCAAATAAATTAATCTCCCCCCCCATTTCAATCAATTCTTATAATCCCCTAATTAATTAAAACAAATCAATTTATGAGTTGTTGAAAGTTAATTAGTCTTTTCTTATTATTTGAATTTTTAAATTCAAATTACCCACATGCCTCCTAACTTCTAACCACCTAACCTAACCATCCCTCTAACCTAACCCATTCCACCTAACCTTGGGTTTGCCTAACCCTATCCTATCTTGCACATTCTAACCTCCTTATCCTAACCTCCTATGGTTTGGATATTCTTCCCTTGAGACACATGGAACTTTGGCCACATGTATCCTCTCTTGGACACTTTCCCTTTTATGAGAAAGACTCTTTGACACTTGTCACCATAGAGATGACAAGTGTCCCTTCCTCCAACCTCCTCCAATTTCACTCTTGATATCTTTAGACTCAATTTTGACAGTTGATTCCTGCCACCTCATCCTAGGGCTTGGAAATCCTATAAATATCCCCTATTTTGGAGCATGAAGGATCCCATCTCATTATCAATTTAGGCATTGTTACTATAGGCGTATCATTTGAGAATTGTTGTTATAGGCAATTGCATCTTAGATCTAGCTTAATTTGATCATTTTCTAGCATAATTGTCGAATCATGTAGCTTAATCAATCTCTATTCTAGCTTAATTGCATCATCATCATAGCTTACTAATGCATGCCTTTAGTGTAATTAGTCTCTTGGATCAATCTAGCATAATCAATCTCATCTTGGCATATCATTATCATTTCAAATCCTCCATCTAGGTGTAGTCAAGTCACTGGGATTGCTTATCCAGATCTGATAGCAAATCCATACTCGCATCTCTTAGGAGGCAATAGGTTGCTTTGTCATGGTTTATAGGAGGAAAATAAGAACCAAATGAAAGATGAACCATGACAAAGTGACCTATCACCTCTTAAGAGATGCGAGTATGGATTTGCTCTCAGATTTGGATAAGCAATCCCAGTGACTTGATTACACCTAGATGGAGGATTTGAAATGATAATGATATGCCAAGATGAGATTGATTAAGCTAGATTGATCCAAGAGACTAATTACACTAAAGGCATGCATGATTAAGCTATGATGATGATGCAATTAAGCTAGAAAAGAGATTGATTAGGTTACATGATTCAACAATTATGCTAGAAAATGATCAAATTAAGCTAGATCTAAGATGCAATTGCCTATAACAACAAATCTCAAATGATACGCCTATAGTAACAATGCCTAAATTGATAATGAGATGGGATCCTTCGTGCTCCAAAATAGGGGATATTTATAGGATTTCCAAGCCCAGGGATGAGGTGGTAGGAATCAACTGTCAAAATTGAGTCTAAAGATATCAAGAGTGAAATTGGAGGAGGTTGGAGGAAGGGACACTTGTCATCTCTATGGTGACAAGTGTCAAAGAGTCTTTGTCATAAAAGGGAAAGTGTCCAAGAGAGGAGACATGTGGCCAAAGTTCCATGTGTCTCAAGGGAAGAATATCCATGCCATAGGAGGTTAGGATAAGGAGGCTAGAATGTGCAAGATAGGATAGGGTTAGGCAAACCCAAGGTTAGGTGGAATGGGTTAGGTTAGAGGGATGGTTAGGTTAGGTGGTTAGAAGTTAGGAGGCATGTGGGTAATTTGAATTTAAAAATTCAAATAATAAGAAAAGACTAATTAACTTTCAACAACTCATAAATTGATTTGTTTTAATTAATTAGGGGATTATAAGAATTGATTGAAATGGGGGGGAAGATTAATTTATTTGAATTAATTAATCAAAGGGGACTATGGAATGAACTTAGTGAATAAATCCCTATATTTATTAATAAGTAGATGAAAGGAAGAATTTAATCAAATTGCTAATGAATTTAATTAAATTAGGTAGGGGGATTAATTAAAGAATTTCTTATTTAATTAATCATCTTCAGACCATTTTTAGGTGTATACATTTTGCTCCCCTTTGAAGCAAGGTGTGATGACGCGTTGATTCAAAGAATAATCTCATTTTGATGATTATATTGGTTCGATAGGATGCCCTAGCCAATGATTGATAAATTGCAGTACGATGATGCCCTCTTGGGAGATCAATTGAGATAATTGACCTTTGGAGTGTGTGAATTTTTGCAAAATTGATTATCCCGATTAGAAATGATTTGATTTCTACAACTCTGGTTGATGAAAATGTGAGTTATACGATCACGGAGATGTGGTTCTTGATTATTGATAAATCTTGATTGATTAGATTGATAAGATCAAGATTTAGTCTGGTTTCAGGAATGACACCTCCTGTATAGGACAAAGATGATCAAAGCATCTAGCTTTAGGAACGATATATCCTGTATAAGACATGATCAGAATGTTTTGTTCCAAGAAAGATACATCCTGTATAAGACATGATCAGAATGTTTGGTTCCAGGAAAGATACATCCTGTATAAGACATGATAGAAAAGATGTAGATGCGATCGATTGATAGATCTGATAAGGTTGATTGAGTAAAGAACTGATAGATTTGTTGATATCCAGTTGAAGGAAGATTTAGACATGCTGATGTTGGTTTTGTTGAGGGAGTAACATTAAATTTGTGCTGGGTCGACAATATCTAGAGAGAAATGAGTCATCAATCTGATTGTGTACACACTTATGATGATACCCTGATGATTCCTATGATATATTTAACCTTGGATAAAATGAGCATACAGGATTCAATGCAAGAATGAAATGCAAGCTAAATGCAAAGCTACGACCGAACTAGTCACTAGGTTGTTACGTTTTGTCATCATTGAGATTTTTAAAATGTGGGAAGTGAGTGCAAACATTGATGGTATAATTAAACTGTGATGACCTGAACACTACTTTCCTAGATTTTGATATTACAAGTTAGCACAAGCATCGAGGTATAATTGAACCACGATGACCAGAGTGTTGCTTGCATAAAATAGGTAGTATTAACCATTTCAATATGCAAATTGGAAATGTCTTCGATGATACTCTGTTGTTCATGTCCTCAGACAAATTTGCACATATTAATGATTAATTTACAGACAACAGACAAGAAAAATATCATGTTCCTTCCTTGTTCGTCTAGTCAGAGACATCCTAGAGTCACTCAAAAATCATGATAGTGAAAATCAAGATAGAAAAGTTGAGCAACCATGCTAAAATAATTATCCAAAAGATATCATCCATTGAAAAGTGTGTGATGTGCTTAGACTGGTATGTGATAGTTTGATGGTTGACAATTTGATCTCATGTTCAGCATTGGATATGTCTCAGTTTTCGCTTGAGAATAGTTGTCTGACTATTGTTCTGCCTATTTGATTAAGCTCAAAATGATTGAAAATTTTGCCCCAAGCCTAGAAACAAATTCAATATGATATACCCAATGATCCAAACCATGGCGAGAAGCCATCCGAGATGCCTGCGTATGTACAAAGTCTTTTATTATGGATATGAACAACGCTGATGGAAAATAAAGAATGCAAGAGGAAGGATGCATGAAATAATATATGGAAGAGCTAGCAGACAGATAGCGTCTGTTTGCCATGTTTTCACCATTTGTTTTCATTGCACTTTTTCTCGTATTTGAATTTTTTTTTTTTTTGAATTTTCTATTTTTCCACTATTTTGGGATTTTTCCTTTTTCACTGTTTTGGAATTTTTCTAGTTTTTCACTATTTTTGGATTATTCTTCTTTTTCAAACATAAAAATTCTTCAGATGCATTCTATTGATGGGTTCATCGAGTTGATCCTCGTCCTGTGTTGATAGCTGATATGCTCCTGTCCCAAATACTACTGTGAACACAAACGGACCTAACCAGTTTGGTTCAAACTTTCCTTTCTTTTTTGGATCTTCCTTATTGCATGGATTTTCTTTGAGTACTAGTTCCCCAACTCAAAATAATCTTGGTTTGACCTTGTGGTTATAATTGTGGCACATTCTTTGCTGATATACCTTTAATGATCAAAGGCATTTTGTCTTTGTTCATGGATTAATTCTAACTCTTGCAATCAAGACACTCATTGTTCTTCATCTCGGATAAGACCTTTTAATGATACTTGTAGAGAAGGTATCTCTACATCTATTGGCAGTAATGGTTTTGATCCATAAACAAGAGAGAAAGGTGTGGCACCTATTGGTGTGCAAATACTGGTATGGTAGGCCCATAGAGAAGGGTTTAATTGAATATGCCAATCTCTGCCAGCATCATTCACTATCTTTTTGAGTATTTTCAAAATATTTTTGTTTGATGCTTCAGCTTTCCCATTCCCTTGTGGATAGTAGGGTGTAGAAAATTTGTGTTGGATCTTGAATTTCTCACATAGTTCTTAGACATCCTGATTCTTGAATGGTCACCCATTATCAGTGATAATGGTCATGGGTATTCCATAGCGATAGATGATGAAGTTCAAGATAAATGCAGCAATTTGTTTTCCTGTGATATTGATGAGAGGTACTACCTCAATCTAATTTGTAAAATATTCTATAGCTACAAGGATGAATTTGTGACCATTAGATGAAGAAGGATTTATCTTTCCTACTAGATCAAGACACCATTGGCAAAAAGGCCAAGATGTTGCCAAAGCATGAAGTTCTTATGCTGGTGCATGAATCAAATTTCCATGGATCTGACATTGTTTGCATGCTTTAGCTATCTGAAACGAATCTTGTTCCATAGTTGGCCAATAATAGCCCAAGCGCATGAGTTTTTTTCAAAGTGTAAGACCACTTGAATGAGTGCCACAAATGTCATTATGGACTTCATTTAAGGCCCTCTCAGATTCTTCTTGTTTGAGAAATCTTAAAAGAGTACCATCCATACCTCATTTAAAAAGGGTATCCGCGACAAGAGTATAATGGGAGGATTGGCAAATAAAGTTTCTCTTTTGGTTTTTTGATAAGTTAGGAGGGAGGATATTATCTTTTAGGTATGTATAAGTTTGGCCATAATGGGAGGAATCTTGCCCAACAAGGTGACAGATAGTTTGGGAATCATGACAATTATGAGTAGGGTAAAACAACTCTTCCACCAGGAATTTGTAATGCTCTTGATTTTCCTGTTTCTGAAGGAGAGAAGAAAGTGTTTCCATGGCATCTACTGGTCTGTTGTCATTCCTTGGAATCTACTAAAAAGTTATTTCTACAAAGTATTTCTTGATATCATCAACCATCTTTTTATAAGGCATTAACTTTTCATCCTTTGTTTGATAATCGTCATTGATTTGATTTATGACGAGCTGAGAGTCTCCAAAGACTTGAAGTTGTGTATTGTTGGTACATGGAAAGCTTAATTTGTATGCTTTCGGAATTGTATGACCTTGTGGTGTGATGAATAGAATATTTGCTCCTGATCGATGGTGTGTATATGAACCATCAAAGTATAATTGTCATGTTTTTGTGGTAACTGATAGGATATCAACATCGGGAAACTCAATCTATAAAAGATGATAATCTTGAAGTGGTGCCTCTGCTAGTTGGTCTGCAATGAATTGAACCCGTCATTCTCTATGGTGCATGATACCTACAGCAACAACACAAAAACACTCAATAGATCATTACAAGCATGGTTAGCAAATTAAAACCAAATGAAAGATAAAACCATGACAAAGCGACCTATCGGCTCCTAAGAGATGCGAGTATGGATTTGCTCTCAGATCTGGATAAGCAATCCTAGTGATTTGACTACACCTAGACAGAGGATTTGAAATGATAATGTTGTGCAAAGATGAGATTTATTATGCTAGATTGATCCAAGAGACTAATTGAGCTAATGATATGTATGATTAAGCTATGATGATGATGCAATTAAGCTAGAAAAGAGATTGATTAAGCTACATGATTCAACAATTATGCTAGGAAATGATCAAATTAAACTAAATCTAAGATGCAATTGCCTATAATAACAATTCTCAAATGATATGCTAGAATGGATATTCCTATAGTAACAATGCATAAGATGAAATGAGATGGGATCCTTATTGCTCCAAAATGGAGGATATTTATAGGATTTCCAAGGCCAGGGTTGAGGTGGCAGGAATCAACGGTCAAGATTGAGTCTAAAGATATCAAGGGTGAAATTGGAGGAGGTTGGAGAAGAGGTTGGAGGAAGGGACACTTTTCATCTCTGTGGTGACAAGTGTCAAGGAGATTTTCTCATAAAAGAGCAAGTGTCCAAGAGAGGAGACATGTGGCAAAAGTGCCATGTGTCTCGAGAAGAAAATATCCACACCATGGGAGGTTAGGATAAGGAGGGTAGAATGTGCAAGATAGGATAGGGTTAGTTAAACCCAAGGTTAGGTGGAATGGGTTAGGAGACATGTGGGTAATTTGAATTTAAAAATTCAAATAATAGGAAAAGACTAATTAATTCTCAACAACTCATAAATTGATTTGTTTTAATTAATTAGGGGTTTAGAAGAATTGAATGAAGTGGGGGATGATTAATTAATTTGAATTAATTAATCAAAGGGGACCATTGAAATGAACCTATTAAATAAATCCTTAGATTTATTAATAAGTAGATGAAAGGGAGAATTTAATCAAATTGCCTAATGAATTCAATTAAATTAGGAAGGGGGATTAATTAAATAATTGCTTGTTTAATTAAATATCTTCAGACCATTTCTAGGTGTATACAGTCCCTTTATATATTTTCTGTCAACATACTCAATATCAAACTCGCTTAGAATCATGATCCATTTTTCTAATCATCCTATTAATGTTGCCTTGCTGAGAAAATACTTCAATGGATCGATTTTAGCTATCAACTTGATGGAGTGAGATAGTAGATAGTGTCATAATTTTTGAGAAGCAAAAACTACCATGAAGCATGCTTTTTCTATTGGTGAATAGTTGATCTTGTATCCCACTAATGTTTTTCTGATGTAGTAGATGGTTTGTTCTTTTTCTTCATTATCTTGTTGTGCAAGAAGAACTCCTAATGATAATTCAGTGGTTGATACATAGAGTAACAATGGCTTTCTTGGAATTGGCAACATTAGGACGGGTGGTTTCATGAGATAGGCCTTGATCTTGTTGAACACGTCCTCACATTGACGGTCCCACTTGAAATGAACATTTTTTAGCAATAGATGAGTAAATGGTTGACATTTATTTGTGAGTTAAGCAACAAATCTTCTGATTGACTGTAGTCTTCCTTGAAGTGATCTTAGTTGACTGATATACTTGGGAGATGTCATTTCCATGATTTCTTTGAACTTAGCTGGATCTACTTCGATAAATATAGCTGAAACAATGTATCCCAATAGCTTGCCTGAAGTGACACCAAAGGCACATTTCTTAGGATTTAGCCGTAGCTTATACTATTCTAACCTATCAAAGATCTTTTCTAGTATTCCTATATGGTCTTCTGTATTGTATGATTTGGCCAAGATGTCATCTACATAATCTTCCATGATTGTATGCATCATGTCATGAAATATCATTTCCATAGCTCTCTGATATGTGGCACCTGTATTCTTTAGTCCAAAAGGCATGACGTTCCAACAGAAAGTACCCCATGGACATGTGAAAGCTATTTTTTCTTGATCTTCAGGTGCTATTTGAGTCTGATTATATCTAGAGAAACCATCCATTAGAGAAAACATGGAGTGTCCAAGAGTTAAATCTACAATGATGTCAATGTTAGGAAAATGAAAGTCATCCTTTGGACATGCATTATTAAAATCTCTAAAGTTGGTGCATATTCTAATACTTTTATCTGGTTTGGAAACAAGAATGATGTTGGATACCCATTGAGTATATGCTACAGGTCTAATGAATCCAACATCCAATAATTTCTTTAGTTCTGCTTTGACTAGAAGAGCAATATGTGGATGCATTTTTCTTAATTTCTGTTTAACGGGTTTGGCTCTGGTACTGACATTTATATGATGCATAATAAGATCTATATCCAATCTTGGCATGTATGCATATGACTAGGTGAAATTGATTTGTCGTCGTTTGAAGAATTCCATATATTGTTGCATTTCTTCTTCTGACAGAGAAGTTGTTGGATGTAGGATTTTTGGATGTTCTGTTGTCCCAATGTTAACTACCTCTGTTTGTTCAATCAAAATGGATGACCTTTCTTGATAGTGCAGAGGTAAAGTGTCAAATATCCCATCTTCTAGTGCCTCGAGGAGGTTTTCACCGTTATATGCGTCCTTTCTTTTTACTATTTTCTGATCTAATGTTGTGAGGAAATGGTTTTTAGCATTAGACCTAATATTTATTTCTTTATTTTCCTTCTTGTGACTAGGAGATTTGGCACCCACTTGACTAGAAGATGTGTTATTTCAATTCCTGGTGAGGGTTATTGCGGGTTAGATTGCATTAAGATATATGGGTATGGCATGTTCATTAGGAAAGGTATCAATGATAGTATGTCCTTCATTTTCCCAATCAATAAGTTATGGGTGGATAAGAGGTAAGGGGTTCTCAGGTTGAGATGTTTTGAGGGTATCAAGGGTCATGATAGATATGTCAAATTCTTTGATATGTATGGCAATGTCTAGAATGGTACTAGTGCAGGAGCACCACATTGTAGAAGCACAATCAGGATGTCCAAGGTCACTATCTAATTATATTTGGGTCATTTATGACTTGTAAATAATATATGTATGTATTTGTGTTCTTTTTTATCCAATGGAGTCATAATGTAAGGCTACTTGAGCCATTTGTGGAAAAGTTGCATAGTTGTCCATTTAGGACCTAGTGGGGTCAAAGAGTCAAAATAATGTAAACATGCCATGAAAGGGCATAAATGCTTGTAAAGGGTCATTTAAGGGTTATTTTATATGTTTATAAGGTTTTTTTCAAGTTTTGGGGTCATTTGTGAAAATGTCACAAAAAGTTGTCAAAAAGATGAAAAGTGGCAAAAATGCAATAATGCAAAATTGCATTAAAAGTTGTAAATGGGAAGTTGAAAGGTCTTGGAAATAGTTATAAGGTCCAAAATAACCAAGAGTCTATAAAAAGGCATTGTATGGTCATTCCAAAAAAATAAAGGGAAGAAAGAACATTTTGATACATTTTGGTGCATTCTACTATTGCTATTTAGATTGGCTTTCCAGTTTTTATGTTGGTTCCAGGCATTGTAAAACCATGTATGGCCTAGAAAAATTTGTATATGTATAATAGATAGTTAGATACGTGAATTAACTTGCTTTTCCTTTTGGTTTGGAGTGATTATTTTTAGAAATGAGGAAATTATGGAATTTTTGGTGAAAGTTGTTAATTGCAGATTTGATATTTCCTGAGAATAGTCATGTTGCAGCGTATGGTATGAAATCATATGAGATGATTAGACCTCTAAATAGATTTATTGGAAATATATGTGAATCCTCTTTCTTTTCCCTTTTGTCTGAGTTGTATTTGTTTATATTTGTGGAAGTTATGAAGATTTTAATGAAAACTGGTTTTAAACCATCTTCAATGGAGTTGCAGGAAATGGTTTATCTTTATATAATGATTAAACCATTGGAAAATTTAATGGATTGCATATTATGAAATTACATCCATAAAGGGTTCATGTGAAATTGGTTTGGAATTATCATGGTTTGTTGTTTGAAAGATATTTGATGCCCTAGGCCGACTGGGCATGCACATGATTTGTTTGGGACAACAGAAATGGGTCTCCATGAAGCGGCCATAACTTTTAATCTAACTGTTGGATGTGGCTAATCTTTGGATATGTTATTTTTAATCCCGTTATTCAAGGTCTGACTGAAGGGTTTGAGGTTTTTAAATCTGGTTAGAAATTTATAGACCTTTGTGTACAGGTCTATCCAAAGGTATAGCAAGTTGTCAAGTTTGATACCTAGATTAAGTTTATGTTTTCTTGATTGATAGATTGTTGAAGAATGATGAAATATGCCTCTAATGAATTTTTACCATTATTAAAATATGGATGGATCAACATGATCCTAGAGTTGTGATTGGTTTTCTTTGATGCTCTGCATCAAATTGGTATTAGAGCTCAGCAAAAGGTTTGGGCTGAAAAAGTGATTGGTATTTTGGTTTGCTAATGGTTGTGGTTGCAGATGTATATCGACTAGCTGCAAGTAGGAAAATATGAAGGTCTATCATGGGGCCATAGGAGATGGTCCAAGGGGCCTAAGAAGAAGGTTCAGTGGGTTGCCAAAAGACCTAGGGAGAGAGGCAAGGAAAGGACACCTGGGTGAGGCAAAGTAGCTGGTGAGTTTAGTGCAACATTGAGGGTGGATTTATGTTTGGAGCAACATCTTGAGGAGCAGCCAGTATGAACTCCATTGATGGGAGTTTTGATTGAAGTAGAAGACAAAAAAAAGCAGCAAACGCATCAAGAGAATCCAAAGAGACAAAGAGAAACAAAGAGGCAACGTTGAAATAAAAAAAATGATGAACATTTTCTGGTTTAATTCTTCTTGCAGGTTCTATCCCTCATTTCCAAGAGACTTCGAAACTTTTGAAGGTTGGTAGTATGGTGCAGGAGCACCCCATTGTAGAATCACAATCAAGATGTCCAAGGTCACTATTTGATTATAATTGGGTCATTTATGACTTGTAAAGAATATATGTATGTATTTGAGTTCATTTTTATGCAATGGAGTCATAATGTAAGGCTACTTGAGCCATTTGTGTAAAAGTTGCACAGTTGTCCATTTAGGACCTAGTGGGGTCAAAGAGTCAAAATAATGTAAACATGCCATGAAAGGGCATAAATGCTTGTAAAAGGTCATTTAAGGGTTATTTGATATGTTTATAAGGTTTTTGTCAAGTTATTTGATGTGTTTAAATGGGAAGTTGAAAGGTCTTGGAGGTAGTTATAAGGTCTAAACTGATCAAGATTCTATAAAAAGGAATTGTATGGTCATTCCAAAAAAATAAAGGGAAGAAAGAACATTTTGATACATTTTGGTGCATTCTACTATTGCTATTTTGATTGGCTTTCCAGTTTTTATGTTGGTTCCAGGCCTTGTACAACCATGTATGGCCTGGAAACCTTTGTATATGTATAATGGATAGTTAGATATGTGAATTAAACTTCTTTTTCTTTTGGTTTTGAGTGATTATGTTTAGAAATGAAGAAGTTATGGAATTGTTGGTGAAAGTTGTTAATTGTAGATTTGATATTTCCTGAGAACAGTCATGTTGCAGTGTATGGTATGAACTCATATGAGATTATTAAGACCTCTAAATAGATTTATTGGAAACATATGTGAATCCTCATTCTTTTTTGTTTGGTCTGAGTCATGTTTGTTTATATTTGTGGAAGTTATGAAGATTTTAATGAAAACTAGTTTTAAACCATCTTCAATGGAGTTGCAGGCAATGGTTTGACTTTATATAATGATTAAACCACTGTAAAATTTAATGGATTCCATATTATGAAAGTAAATCCATAAAGAATTCATGTGAAATTGGTTTTGGATCACTTTTGTTTGTTGTTTGAAAGATATTTGATGCCCTAGGTGGATTGGGCATGCACATGGTTCGTTTGGGACAACAGAAATGGGTCTGAATGCAATGGCCATAACTTTTAATCTAACCATTGGATGTGGCTAATGTTTGGATATGTGGTTTGTAATCTCGTTATTCAAGTTTGGAATGAAGGGATTGAGGTATTTAAATCTGGTTAGAAAGTTATAGACCTTTGTGTACAGGTCTATCCAAAGGGACATCAAGTTGGCAAGTTTGATACCTAGATTAAGTTTATGTTTTCTTGATTGTTTGATTGTTGAAGAATGATGAAATATGCCTATAATGAATTGTTATCATTATTAAAGTATGGATGGATCAACATGGTCCTAGAGTTGTGATTGGTTTTCTTTGATGCTTTGCATCAGGTACCCTCATCAGAATGACATCAGACAAGAAGCTCTTGATCGTCCTCGATTAAGTCCAAGTCAGTCGAATGTGATTCTAATTCTAGTGAGCTAGTTCCTAACATTTTCCTTGCATATGTGTGAACTATATCGACTCCTACATCTTCTTCAAAGCAATTTTCTTCAACTAATTCCTCAGAGTGGTAGGAATCCAATTCCCATTCATCAGAATCTGTCTCACTTGCAGCTTGCAATCTACAAATTTGTTCATATAGCTTTTGATTTGTTTATTCATCTTTTCTTGCTATATCTTTTCTTGTTTCATATTCAACCTCTTCTGGACTAAGATTGAGTTATGTCAACCTTGCTATGAGCTCTCCTTGATTAGTACCAGGTTCGTGCTTGTTTTGATTGATATTTAAGGCTGCTTGGGAGGTGTTTTTAGTTTGTCTTTCCTATTGATTTGAAGCTTGCTTCTTTTCCCATTTCATCTTTTCTTGTTCTTGTTTCTTAGTTGATGTTTCTTCTCTTTCAATTGCCACTTGTTCTTGTTTATTTTCATATTCCTCTTGTTGTTGGCTAAAATATGTGTCTTCTGGTAGAGTAACTTATCCATACCCTAAGCCTGCTTTGTCTATAGCCTGTTGAGTATGAGGTTGGATAGGTTTTGATATACCTTCTTTTATTTTCCCTATAGGACCTGTTCCAGTGTATCCCATTTTTCTGAGACGGTTAAATCCTTTTCCATACTTTTCTGTAGGTATGCGAACATTGTTAATCTTTTGTTGGACTTCTTCATCCTTGTATAGCCACTGTAGTACATCTTTGTCTTATGTTTCCTCTGATAAGGTTCTAGGACTAACAAATGCTCCATCAAATATTAGAAGATATTTCACAATTGGTTGTTGTTTTGAGTTTGATGGTTTTCCAAAGGATTTAGGAGAAAGTAATAATTGTGATATTGAATATTCTCCATTCCCTCAATCTCTTAGCTGCATTTGTTTTTTCATACTTGACAAAATTGAGGTAAATGATTTTTCTTTAGATTGTGTGCTTGAAGATTATGCCTCCCTATTATGAGGAACAATGATTTCTTGACCTAGTTTGAGATTACTACAATACTGAAATGGATTTGAATTTGTTGAGATCGTGATTTCTTGCCCATTGTAGGGAAACTTTAGGCACTAATGATATGTTGATGGAGCATCTTGTATGTCATGTATCCAGGGTCTTCCCAAGAGTATGTTGTATGATAAGTCCAAGTCTAGAACTTGGCATGTTGTATCTTTCTGTAAAGGTCCCACTTTGATGGGTAACATCACAATTCCTTTAGATGAACACTCTTCTTCATCATAGGCTTTAATGGTGATATTTTTTGGGGGATCAACTGCATCTTCTAAATAACCTAGAGCACGGACAAGACTCAATGAGAAAATATTTAAGCCAACTCCCTCATCTATTAGGATACGTTTAACTCGTGTCTTATGAATGATGACTTCAATATGCAAGGGAGCATTATGAGGATGTTGCAAGGACATGTTGCCTTCTTCAATGAATGATAAGCAGTGAGGGGTTATGAGGTGTCCCACCATGGTTTGGAATTGATCTATATCCAGATCTTTGGACACTGTTGTATCTGCTAATTGTCTTTCAAGAATTTCTTTGAGTGCAGGTGAAAGCTTTAAAAGTTATAAGATAGATATTTGTGCGAGAATTTTCTGCAATTCTTCCACTAGATTATATTGTTTAGCAGTGGATGACATGTTAGTGGTAGGACCCAGCAAAACAACTTTATCTTTGCTTCTTGTGATAGCATGAGTAGGTTCTTGATTTTTCTTTTCTTTAAGTACAATCAAATTTACCACATTATCATATGTATGAGCGTAGTTTACCTTCACTTTACCCTTACCAGTATTTGTTGTTGATGATTAACCCTTCTCATAGTTTGGAAGTGGAGTTTTAGAAGTCGTATGAGATTCATTTTTCATATGTCCATCCACAGTTATTACTCCATTATCAATCAAATATTGGATGACATGTTTCAACCGCTAACAATTATCTATGTGATGTCCCTTGTTTCGATGGAAATCACAATAATGGTTATCATTGCACCAAGGGGGTTTTACCTGAGGTTCGTAGTTCCTTCCTTCAAGAAAAGTAATAAATTTGTTTTCGAGAAGTGTCTTTAATGCTGACCCAAGGGGTTCACCAATGTTTGTAAATCGCCTTCAAAAGAAATTTTTGATAGTTTCTTTTTGGTGATTGTTGTTTTACTGAGCCACTGTTGAGTGATTGGATAAATTAAAAACTGGTTGTTTTGGTTTCACTTTGTTGTTTTCCACTATTCCATTGTTGATGACATTACGATTTCTATTCCAAAACTTTGGATTATAATTGATGTTGTTGTTAGTGTTGTTAGGAGGGTGAGCTCCTTCTTTGTATATTTTCAACTCACCCTTCTTTATCATGACTTCCTCCATTCTGATTCAATTATCAATAGTCTTTCCAAAACTTTGATGTCCTTGCAATTTTAGATGATAACTCATTTGATCATTTATGTTGTCGATGAATATGTCCATTTTTTGTTGGTGTGTTGCATTGGTTTTGTCATTGATGTCAACACTTGTCAACACTTGAGAACACTTGGAGATCTTTGGTTATGTTCACTTACATGTTGAGTGACTTATGCACAATCACTGGTATCTGGTTCACCGACAGGTCATATTGTTCACTGACACTGAGGATGATCTGTTATCATTTGGAGATTACTTGGTTATGTTGAATATGTTGTTTGGACACTTGGTTTTGGTGATTTGATCATTGGTACAATCAAGTTTGCATATTTGTTGTTACCGGCAAATAGGTCTAGGTTATGGACCGACAAGCATTATCTATTCCAGATCAGCATGACACACTATGGAGATGATTTGTTATTGTTGTAAATGCATTGAGCCAACATCATGCATCGCATATTGATTCATTTGTAATTGATTTAATTGTAATATCTTAGTGAGCCGACCTACACAATTGGTCTTAGGTTTTGGTATATATGTAAGATCTTATTTATGAGATTATGTAGAAGAGGTGTGAAAAGGATTGGAATAAGGTATATGCGAATATAAGCAGAGCCATACATGCAAACATCATTTGAAGATTAAAGGAGGCTTTTTGAGAAGGAAAATCAGAGCTTAACCGGTACTGAATCTAGCATATGAAGATGTTATTTTGAGCAGTACATTATCATTGGATTTAACCATCCAATTGTAGTTAGTATGATTCCCATTTTGTGATTGAATAGTGAGCTCTAGGCAGTTGGCCTTTCTGCATGTACAGACCCCATTTGTACACACATACTATTTGTAGTAGTATCATCTAATTGTGGGTATGGTTTCCCACCATGGTTTTTCCCCTTACAAGGTTTCCACGTACAAATAACTCTGTTATATGTTGTGTATGTTATTTGTCTTTCTATTTCATGCATTAAACTTAACTAATACTATTATTATCTGCTAAACTGTCTACCAGCATTAAAGTTTGGTTTATCGGTATTATGCACTAAGTGTGGTTAAGTTATATTTGGTTGAGATTAATTTACAACTGATTAACCACCCCCCCCCCCTCTCAGTTGCCTTTGGGACCTAACAATTGGTATCAAAGCTAAGTTCTCTTTTTGTAGAAGTTTAACAACTTGAGGAGATCCTATTTCTAGTAACTATTTCCGGAAGGACAGCCGAAAGCTTGATGGAACCAACTATGGTATATGGAAGATCAGAATGGAGACACATTTGAATTGCATTGGAAAGGACATATGGGATGTTACAAAGAATGGCTATATTGATCCTACTCAAAGTCAACCTAATCCACCAACCTTGGCTAACAATGAGGAGAATGATTGCAAAGAAAGAGAACCACTTTTGAGCACATTGTCAGATCAACAAATCATGGGATTATCAGACCAATCTACTGCTAAAGCTATTTGGGATAAATTGGAGACATTGAATGAAGGTGATACCACAATCAAAATTGCAAAAATGGAATGCTTCCGAGTCAGGTATGAAAATCTAAAAATGGAAGAAGATGAAAGGATTTCTGCTTTTATGGAAAGAGTTAATGAAATTGTTTTGGGTATACAATGTTGTGCATGAGCCTTAAGTGAAGATGAAATTGTTTCTAAAGTTTTAAGAGCTTTGCCACCGGTATATAAAATGAAAGTAACTGCTATTAATGAATTGAGAACAATGCCTAATACGTCAGTATCTAGAGATACTTTGGTTGGAAAACTTTCAACTTTTGAACTTCAGGAATTTGGTCTTATTGCTTCAATTAAGACGGATTTGGCTTTCAAAGCTTCATCATCTATAGCATCATCATCATCATCTGAAAAATCTAA